>NT_165981.1:2485525-2563525 GCF_000143365.1 Chaetomium globosum CBS 148.51
AGTAGATCGAGGGCGTGACGGTTCGCTATTTTGAGAAGAGGATGCATCCTAATAACAGGTTTCCTGGAAGCTGGGTCCTGCCTAAGAATACAACTTGGAAGTCGCTCGGAAGTGGACCCAACTCTTACGCAGCACTCGTGCCGGCATCCTCCCTAAACCCGTGAGGCAAGCACTCCCTATCCTTGTCCGGTGACATCCCTTACCAGATAGCATTTGGGTGTGGTCGGCGTGGATCATTTTGAGAGAACAGGATTTGGATGGAATGTAACGCGACACAGCCGTCGAATAGGACTCAGCGGGACAGACGGATATTCTCCGCCAAGACTAAGACAAGTCGGAGGCATTGTACATACGTACATGTCAACGTCAAATGGTCATTTCGTGAGTTTCTGAGCCCTCACATTCAGAGACCCAAAGCGTCGTAGTTGCCCGTCACCGGAATCAGCCTTGTGACGGGCTTGGCCGGCCTCCTTTTCTCCAGCCCTGTCTCCCTCTTCGGTAGCCTGACCGGCGGCTTGCTCTCTTGCCTGTTCTTGCTTTCGCGTTCCCCAGTCCGTGCCCGGTCTTTTTCCCTACGGAGCGTCTCTGTCTTCTCCAGTCCGGTCTTTATCACGCGCTTTCTGCTGTGTGATTCTCGGGTTTCCCGGTGTTGACGGCTGTTGCTGGACCGCCCCTCCTCCTCCTTCCGACACTTTCTCACCTCTCGCCGGTCCAAAACCCATGGCTTGGACAGCACGTCCGTCTTGAGTTGCGTGACCTTTTCCCAGAAAATCACTTCCTGCTCTGTCGTGCGGAGGTGGACGACCTTTTCTGCGCGGATCTGCTTGTTCTTGCGGTACGTGCCGACGCTGCCTTTGATATCCAGCACGTGTCCTACGTCAATGGGTGCGTCGACTACCGGAAGAGAGTTCGAGGTCTTGTCGGATTTGGAGTCGGGTTCCGCTGCCGTCGCCGCAGTGGCCGTTCCGGGCCTTGCGCGAGGCGCGACATTGACGATACATTCGAGAGTCTCCCCGCTGCCGTCATCAATCGTGTAGAAATGCATTTTCTCGCGCTCCTCGACGGCGACTACCACACCGGAGATGCGCACCCATTTGATTGGGTGGTTGAGGTGGAAGTAGACATCCTGGCCTTGGTAAGGAGTTAGCACTGTGGTGTCTTGGGGTTTAACCACGGGTTTTGAGTTTCAAGTCTCGAGTCGCTTGGCGTACCTCGAAATCCCGGATGACTTCTCAAAGCCCAGATATCGGTGATCCAGAAATGGCACCAACGGTTGATGGTCGGTGACAGGTGGAAACAGTATTGCGGGTAGAGCTCTGGCTTCGTCGAGTCGGTCATGGCATCCTTCGAATCGGGTGACACAGCGTGCAGCCGTTAGCGGTGATCAGTCGCGCTCTAACCATGTAGGTCATGGTTGTAGAAGGGTTTGCACGCGCAACCGCCTTGCACACGACATCACCACTCCGTGATTGGAGTTGCGATGGAAAGTGTGTTGGGTGAATTTCTTGCCTGGAGTCCTTCCCATTGCAAGGCACCAATCAGTGCCAAGAGTGAGCTCCCTCGTGCAGTTGGCCAGGTGATGCCTGTTAATGGCCCGATTAGGGAGGAGCAGGAACGGCGGGGTCATACGAAGTACAACAAAACGGAGTTGGCACCTATTTTGTCAGGAAATCCTCATGTTGTGCTTTCTTCTGTCGGAGCGTGAGTGTTTGATGTTTCCAAACCGGCCTAGTCATATGCCGCAGATCTACAGCAATTTGTCCAAAGCCGGCCCGAATCTCTGTCGTGTGAGCCAAGATCTGAAACTTTTACTGGGATGAGACGGAAGGAGGTTGCTGGGAACCAGCAATGAGATAGAATTGACCAGCAAAAGTTAAACTAACATCCGGGCCCATTGCCATCTCTGAGCCGTAATACGCCATACCAATTCTCGATGCCTTGACCCAAGCCCAAACTGCCAAATCTCCATGATCAAAGCCAAACCTATACTCCAGATACCGTCTTTAAACATGTTCATTTTCGCGCCTTCTTCTTCTTCATGCCCGCCTGTATCGCTTGGAATTGTTCCTCCGAGATATCCGGCTCTTCAAGCTCCTTCGCGCCTCTTTTCTTCCCCTTGCCCGCCTTGGGCACAGCCCCATATTTCTCCGCCAGCTTATCCAGCGCACTCATTCTTGACGACTGGTTGCGCTGGATCAGGGCCGCCAGCCCCGCCTCCGAGTCCTTCTTGCTCTTCTTCTTCCCATCGCCCCGTAGCTTGTCGTACACGCCCAGCTCCTTGGCCAGCTCGTCCGCCTCCCGCGCCTCGCTCTTAGCGGCCTTGACGCGCGCCTGCCTGGACTTCTTGGTCTCCTTGGCGTAGACATCAAAACGCAGCACCTCCTTGGCCTTGATCGCGGCGTCAATGACCTCCCGGAACCGGGCGTCGTCCTCCAGCACGTTGCTGAGCATCACGCTCTCGTAGACGCCGTCCATGTCGCCCTCAAACTCCTCGTACGCGGCCAGGATGTCATCCCGCTCTTCCGCCGGACCCCTTGTACTCGTTCGGCGGAACTTCTTAATCGCGTCCTCGGAGATGGGCATCCGCGGAATTGCTCGCCGGTAGAAGTCGCTCCAGCTGAAGCCCTCGGAATCGACCACCGCTTCCGAGGTCGAGCCCGTCTCGTCGTAGCGCTTGCGCCGGGCGGGGTCGGAGAGCACGGCGTAGGCAAACGCGACTTGTTGGAACTTTTCTTTGGCTTCGTTTTTCTTGTCTTCGGGCGCCTTGTCTGGGTGGGTTTTTAGTGCCGTCTTGCGGTAGGCCGATTTGACCTCGTCGGGCGAGGCGGTGCGGTCGACCCCGAGGACCTCGTAGGGGTCGATTGTCGGTGGCTCGCTGTCGGTGAGGTCGTCTTCGTGGGTAGACATTGTGATTGTTGTTGTTTGTCGAGGTTGGAATGGGTCAACTCGGTGGGAAAGTTTAATGGATTTGGGGCGCGTCGCGTCGCGCCGAGGACCGTGCAGGCGGGGGACACGATACAGTGTCAGCGCTGAGTGAGCCCTTTGCACACTGTATTACAGGGGTTCTTCCCCAACACCGCCTGCAGGTCGCTTTGCGGGTGGCCCCTCCAAGAATCTCGCACCAATTCTTCAACGTGCGATAAACGATATGACTACCATCCCACCTGGCGATCACAAGGCATATATGCGGCTTGCGCTCGAGCAAGCGCAAAAGTCCCCACCCAAACCGACCAACTACCGTGTGGGAGCCGTCCTGGTAGACTCGGCTACAAACGAGATCCTTGTGACGGGCTACACCCTCGAGCTGTCAGGCAACACTCACGCAGAGCAGACCTGCTTCGTGAAGCTAGCCGAAAAACACGGAGTCTCTGAAGAGGATCTCAAATCGGTGTTACCGGGCGATTTGGCGCTTTACACTACCGTTGAGCCTTGTTCAAAACGGTTGAGCGGGAATCTCCCATGCGTTGAGAGGGTGCTCAGGCTCGCTGGCTCGATTAGAACCGTTTATGTTGGGATCATGGAGCCAGAGACGTTTGTGGCGGAGAACACTGGGAAGAAGAGTCTCGAGGATGCTGGGATAGCTGTTGTCCATGTGGAAGGGTTTGAGAAGGAGATCCTCGACGTTGCGACCGCCGGCCACGTCAAGGGCTGACCGCAATGTGAGCCAACGAAGGTTGTTACCGAGTTTATCGGTTGCGAGGTCAGTGAGTATGCATTGATGAACGTTGACAATTTTCATGCGTTCGCATGTTTCTTGTTTTACGATACGAGGTATCTAGCCAACAGGTTGATCGGCACAACACACCTTTTTCTCACCTGTTTCATGCTCACTGAACGGTGAGAAGGAATGGGACCCATGCTTGCTCGAGAAGGTCAATACTCTGTCCGAAAAGGGCCCCTTGATAGAAGAGGCGGATTCTGCTAGACAAGATCAAATGCGAGCTATGTTTCTTAAGAGTTGACGGGTCGCTGAATCTCAGTTGTCTTGGTCGCCACGGCATGTATAGACCTACATAGAGACCTATGAGCCAGCCGCCTCCGTAGTATGTCCTCTCCCAAACATTATGATCTGTGCTTGAGCAAAGGGAGACGATGTGCGGAATCGGCCATTGAACAGTGCTGTGGTGGGCCACGACGCATGATGCCACTGGGAAAGGAAATCGCTCCATCCCCAACAACGACAAAATGTAAATTTCAGGGGTAAAAACACCTATTACCCCTGAGCACCAAAAAAATATCGTCAACACCACGAAATCAAAAGTAATGGTTGTATTCTAGCAGCGACTCGTTTCGATCGAGTGACCTCCGGGTTATGAGCCCGGCGCGCTTCCACTGCGCCACGCAGCTGTTGTTGGTTGTGGATACAGGATCCGGAGTGGAACTGACGAGGTTGGTACCGTCGACAGTGCCACGGAAGAGCCATGGGCAGGCTGGAAGTGTAAGCATAAGCATTTGCAACCTTGCTAGCGACTTTTAAAAGGAGATCTTCAAGGACCCAGTAGGTGCCTCCCAGAGAGAAGCACGCAGGGTGTGCGCTGAGAGAGTGACTCCATTAGAGGGACCAGCTTTTCGACTGAGCCGTACTAGGCTCTCCGACACAATGATACAAATGTTGAGTGAATAGAGATGGAGACATGCACGTCACTTCATAGCCAGCAGGTCAGTCTGTTAAAGTGAGAAACTGTAATCTTTTATTTTTACAATTAGTTACATCAGCGTTGTTATTTTATTATTTTCAATTTTATTTACTGACCTCTTCATTTTTGTTGCACTTTCGAAAACGGAGGGTTATAAAACGCCATGAGTGCAACTGGTAGTTAAGTTAGTGAGTGTCGGAAAAAGGATACTCGACCCTGACATACCCGCATACATATCATGAATCTCCTAAACACACACTGCCGCAGCATCCTGGGGTATCGTCTCCGGGTTTGGCTTGGGAGTCCTAGCAGAACGCACCGGCAGCGTCTCACGCTTCTCTTAGTATGGGCTGTATCCCCCTCAGGACCAGGAGAATAGCCCAAGTTTTAACTCCGATGGGACTTGTTTATACCAGGCACGGAAAGCTCTGGTGCTTCACACCTAATAGTTAAACTAAGAATGATCTCGACTGCTGAGATGCCATCCTACAATCGAGCCTACCTGCATATTCTCCTCGGCCATAAAATGGCCCTCCGCAAGATACTGGATCTCCCCATCCCCCATCAACGATTACGACCCAAGACCCCATCAATCCCCCGGTGCCCGACAGCAGAGTACCCCGGCACGAACATCTCACCAAACGGCTGCATAAAGGTGTCTGTTATCCATCAGTCAAGTCAGCTCAACCCAACCGCATTTCCAAAAAACCACAACATACCGTACGTCGACAGCGGCTTATACCGACAATTCCACGTAATCCCCTCCAGCACCCTCTGCGTCTGATTCTCCAGCCTCGGAAACGCTTCCAGCACCGCCGCATGCTCCTCCCCCGTGATCCCCAACCTCGGCTCCCCAAAATCCAACTCATTCCCCCAATAAATCGCCACCACATCCAGCTCCTTATGCAGCGCAAACCTCGGCTCCGCATGCAGCGCGATCCCATCCCACACCCTCTGCACCCTCTCCTCCCCCCACCTTGCCCCATCCTCATGCGCCCTTATGAACCCCCTCGCCGCGTACGCGCCATCGACCTCAAAGCGCCGATCCGCCGAGAAAAAGGGGCTCGCCACGCTGTGATTGGCGCCCAGGTCGTGCAGCAGCAGACCCAGCGCGTGCACCTCCTCGTCGACGGCCGCCGCGAGCGTGGCGTTGTGGGAGAGGTGCAGCACGCCGAACAGCCAGGCGCGCATCACGTGGTGGTAGAGGTAGGCGTCGGAGTGGGCGCGCGCGAAGGCTTGCGCGGCGCGCACGATGGGCGTGTCGATGACCGAGACGTTGGCGAGGAGGCGGCGGGGGGTAGGCGGGCGGTGGGGGGGTGTTGTTGATGCTAATGCTACTGTTGGGGGGAGGAGGGTTGCTGTGAGGGTGAGGAGGAGGGGTAGAGGGGAAATCATGGTTGTTGTTATTGGGCTATAGGGTAGTTAGAAAATGTGTTTCGGTGTTGCTTGAAAACTACGCTTGAGATGGGATCATGTTTGGAGGGTGTCTTTATCATTCTCAAGTATCTGCTTTAGTTCGCAACCATCAGTTTCGTGTCCGATGCCTCTCGGCTTTCTAGAATTACATCGCAAGAACCACGGAACCCGTGATGATCGGTAGAGAATATGAGCAAGTTTTGATTAGAATGTTCTCTCATGTCTTATGGTGGTGAGATGCGGGGAACGGCGTCGTGCTCCAAGTCTTCAGCAAATGAGCACATTGCGTACATATTTGGTGCTGTTCTAACCAGCTCGTAATCTGCTCACTTTGTCTCCCATACCATACGACGGGGCTAGAGTTATAGTCCAAGGCTGTGTAGTAGATGTCGTAACCTCCGAAGGCCTTCGGAACTTACATAGGATAGCGGCCATCAACCCCTAGATAGCTATGTATACCTTCAATGTTTAGTCATAGTAAGCCTGATAGTTATGCTAGTCCGTCTTGGAAATGGTCAAATGCACGGTTGCTTCTAATGATGCGAGATTGTGGTATCATATGCCAGAGCAGCAACAATATCGGTTGATATGGAAGTAGCAAAGTCATGGGTTCTAATGGTATCAGTTCGCCAACTTGGCGGCCACTAAGTGAACAACCCCTGAATCTTGTCGCGGACGTTGAAGCTTGGTGCATCACTCTCCAATATCAACATCAGCGAAATTCCAGAAACCTTCACAATATCTAAGCCATCCTCATTGTGTTCTACATGTATATTCATTTGATATGCTCTTTGGCATTATATCTACCAGTCTTGATACAGGGTCACAACCCACCGCCAACCACCAACCCCTTTAAAACAAACCCCTACCTATATCTTCTCCCCCTCCAATATCGGCCTAGCCTCCTCGCTCCTCCACCAACTGCCCTCCGCGCCCGGGTACTCAAACCGGTCCATGCTCTCCGGCCTCATCTCCACACTGTACCCCGGCTCCGTAGGCGTCTGATAGAACCCATCCTTGATCACGGACGGGTGGCGGAAGTGCTCGTGCAGATGATCGACATACTCGAGCACAGACAGCTTCCCGCTAACAACGACATAGTCGATGGTGCTGAGGTGCTGTGTGTACTCGGGCAGGCCGACGCCGCCGGAGTGGGGCACGATGGGGACGCCGTACTTCTTGGCCATGAGCAGGACGGCCAGGACCTCGTTGACGCCGCCCATGCGGCAGGCGTCGATCTGGCAGACGTCGATGGCGCCGGCCATGAGCAGCTGCTTGAAGACGACGCGGTTCTGGCACATCTCGCCGGTGGCGACGCCGATGCCGTAGGGGCGCAGGGCGTCGCGCACGGCCTTGTGGCCGAGGATGTCGTCGGGCGAGGTGGGCTCCTCGATGAACCACGGCTTGAACTCGGCCAGCTGCTTCATGTACGCGACGGCCTCGGGCACGGACCAGACCTGGTTGGCGTCGACCATGAGCACGTTGCCGTTGTCGTAGCCGATGATGTCGCGGGCGATGGTCAGGCGGCGGCGGTCCGTCTCGACGCTGCCGCCGACCTTGAGCTTGAAGTGGCGGTAGCCCTTGTCGAGGGTCTCGCGCAGCAGGGCGCGCATCTTGTCCTCGCCGTAGCCGAGCCAGCCGGCGCTAGTGGTGTAGGCGGGCACGGCGCGGCTTTGCTCGGCGTCGCGCAGCCGGTCGGCCTTGCCGGCCTCGGACTCCTGCAGTAGGGCGAGGGCCTCCTCCGGGGTAACGGCGTCGGTGATGTAGCGGAAGTCGATGCAGTCGACGAACTGTTGGGGTGTCATCTCGGCCACGACCCGCCACACGGGCTTGTTGAGCGTCTTGGCCCAGAGGTCCCAGATGGCGTTGACGACGGCGCCCAGGGCCAGGTGGATCACGCCCTTTTCCGGGCCGATCCAGCGGAGCTGGCTGTCGTTGACGAGGTGGCGCCATGTGTTGCCCCAGTGGGCGACCAGGCTGGAGAGGGTGCGCCCTTTGACGCGCTCGGCCACATGGTTGATGGCGGCGCAGACTATGTCGTTGCCGCGGCCGATGGTGAAGGTCTGGGCATGTTAGATTTTGGAGCGTGGGGGGTTAGGGGGGTAGGGGGGGAACACCGTACCATGCCATGGCCAGTGTAGGAGGAGTCCGTCTCTAAGATGCAGTATGCGGCCGAGTAGTCGCCGGCGGCGTTCATGGCATCCGAGCCGGTCTTGTCGAGCGAGGTAGGGAACCGAACATCCCGTGTCGTCCACCCAGTGATGGTGATTTCAGCCATGGCTGCTGTGTGTATGATGTCTCAAAACGGGACGGAGGAGCACGGATGAAGACGGGAAGGACGGAGGGGAGTGATGCGTGTGCTTGAAGGGGGTGATCGATATGCGCCAAGCCCCTGACTTATCTAAGTAATTCCTTGCCTCTCAGTGAACTTGTTAAGCTCAAGTAGCATCATGATAGTTGAGGGCACTACATGGCCATTCATTCCCGAGGTGAAGGCGGCGTGGGCCCCGAGACCGGGTGAGGGGTTTGTTTGGTGGGGTTAAGTCCGTCGCTCAAGAGGAGAGACGCTGCTGCTTGGCTTGTGATTGATGGATAAATCACGAATCGTACCCCCACCATGCCACTTTCTCACCACACGACGGCACTGATGCATGCTCTAAGTTCCGGTCAGGGGTTACCATATGGTTCCTCGCTGTCGGGTTAATGGCAGTCGAGGAATGTAGTGTATGTGAATGAAGGTTAGTTAATTCTTTTTTCCCCTCTTTGTTTTTTTCTTTTTCTTTTCTTTCTCTTTGGAGAAGATCGATAATTAGACAATGATGTTGGAGGGTTTGGATCCGCTTAACGACAATCTCGAGGAGCTGCCTCGTGGAGAAGAGAAGGAAAAGAAGCTCGGGCATTGATTGACATGGAAAATGGAAACATTCTCCCGCAGTGGAGACGCCTAAAGAAGGCGGGGGAGGGTCTGGGGAAGCACGGAAGCCGTGTTTAAGTTCCAGATTAGGTACTTCGTGCCTTCCCCGGATATCTCTCCCAACCTTCAATTTCTTAGACTGTCTCTGTTTCTTCGATCCGGGGCATGATCCAGACCTTGATAATATCGCGAAGTTGACGAGTATAGTGGTCAATTCGTAGAGCTGACGCTAGGGTTTATTAGATTTCGTCTTCATCGCCACCGTTACCTAATATTTCCGTCTATTAGTGGGCGCGTTGCAACTGAGACGGCGGCAGCTGGTACCTACCTAGGTAGTGAGGTTGTCCGACATCGTCGATGACCTCGATCTACAGATCGGCTGTCAGGGGTCTCGACTCTCGATATCAGAACCCGGAGGAGTCATCTGAGACAACGCACGTCCGTTCAATATCGAAATCCCAGACGGATCTCGAAGATGGCCAGCCAACTTGCTGGCCGGCACCAGGCTCAACCGAAAGTGGCGTTGAAATTGAGAGCTTGGACATTGAGCATGACTCGATCTGATCTTGAACGTGTCTCTATTTCAACGCTATCGGTTTCCCCGCACCGTTCATGATTCATGATTCCAGGCGGGCAGGGTTCAAGGCAGTGCACTACCATAGCGCTGCAAGTTCAAGCTGAGCTGGTTGAGGAAAGTCATGGCCTTTAGTTTCAACTACGTATGTCGCCCCGCCGGACGCCATCTCCATCAAAACGAGCCATCATCCGTGGCTATATATAAGAGAGACCGGAACGGTTCCCTTTCGTCACAAACGCTTGCCAATAATTAACCAAATTCACTTACCTCCTACTATCCTAATCGCCTACATAGGGACATTGTAGCACACAATGGAAGGATGGAAAGACGTGACCACAGTCACCCCCCAAAGGGTCCCAAGCAGGCGCAACAAGCTCCAGAAATGTGTCTCAAGACAGGCAAGCAACAGCCGTCGACCGGAAAGCCCGAGAATAGTGAATACAACCATCACATATCTGCCCCTCGAGAAAGTAAACGACCCGGGATTTCTAACACAACCTCGCCTGGCGCCGCCGCCGCCGCCGCGGCCCACTGAGAGTGAAACGAAGCGCCGCAAGACATCATCGGCCGGCGTCCTGGAGGCGATCCAGCCGTTCTCCAACACCCTTAGCAGGACGTCAAGCGTGGATCTCATCGCAGGGCAGTACCATGACTTGCTCGAGTTCCGAGACTCGTCCGAGTACCCGTACACTCCCTTGCCCCCATCCCGAGACTCATCTGAGGGCACCCTCGACGACTTGGACGAATGGATCATGCTCCCACAGCGACGCAATGGGGATCACAACTAGAACGAAACCCCCACTGGCGGTGACTCGGAATGCACGGTCGAACTGCCCGACCCCTCGCCCAACTCAGAGGCCCGGGGCACGCCCCCCTCGCGCCGGGACGAGAAGGTCTACTTTAAGCCAGTCTCCTACTCGCCACAGACGGAACAGGGACAAGTACAGGAACGGGAACTGGGACCGTCGAGCATCCCGATCCGCCTAAAGACGAGCCCCGACAACCACACGCCCAACCACACAGCCTTGCAAACCAGCCTGAGGTTGCTCACAGACGATTTGTCGTCGGCCATGGCGCGCCGGCCCGGCGACTCGGCCAAGTGGATGTCGCTGACGCAGATCCGGTTCATGATCCAGGCATATGAGCGGCTGCGGGACCAAATCTCGGAGGGGAACCAATGTGATCCGTCGCAGGCCACGGCGTTGCAGGACATGTTTGACATGTGGCTGCGGGCGCTGTACAGGATTCATTGGGATATACAAAAAGAGGCAAGGGCTCAATTTCACAATACCGTGTGAGTCCTAGTGGGCTGGGGATTGAATCACGATACCACAATTTAGGGCTGGATGGAAGGGGCTGTGGTTTTGCCAGCCACGAACTATTGAGTAGAAGCATAGGAAGCTTTGGAACCTAGCTTTGGCGTCAAAGTTGGGAACCCGTGTTTTCCTCACACCTGTCCCCATAGGTATCTTGAGAAATTCTCACTTTGTACAGACTTCCTACAACGCTAATATGCGTCGTATTTGAATAAAAAATTAAACCAATCCAGCCCTGAACCCGTGAGCCCAAATGTATTCGTGGTTGGGAAGGACCACAGCAGGTCGGGAGGCTTCGATAATGCTGCCCCCCCAAGCCCCGCAATGAGGTCAGATTCGGGGAAGGGAGATCTCCTCGCTCGGCAGTCGAGGTTTCCGTGGGCTTGGCAGTCGCGTACAAGTAGCATCCTTGCTTTGGCCCTGTGCACCACTCACCATCACCTTGAGTCAACTATCGGACACTTGCCAACAAGAGGCACCTTATGCATCCATCCTAACAGTCAGTGGCGATAGAATAACGAAACCAAAATGGACGATGACGAATACGGCGACGCCGACGACATTCTCGTCGCCCTGGCGGCGCAATCGGAACCGTCGAAACCAGCTCAATCACCCGCTGCGCCGAGAATTCAACAACCCACACCCCAGCGCCTCGACCGAGCACCACCTTCAAATCCCGCCTCCAGCTCTGCGACGCCCAAGGTTGTGCAGCCTACCCCGCAGGCTCTGCCCGCTCGTGGTTCGGGGTCCTCCATCCTCGTCTCGCCGAGGCAAAAGGGCAACCCAGTGCTCGCCTGCCTAAAGTCGGTTGCTTGGGAATACAGCGACATACTCGCCGACTACGGGCTCGGCCAGACAACCTGCGCCCTCTATCTAAGGTCTGCCCCCTTTCGTAACCCTCCCCCCCCCCTTCCCAAACCACTCGACTCCCAACCAATCTAACACACCTCTACCACCCCCAGGCCTCAATACCACCGCCTCCACCCCGAATACATCTACACGCGCGTCCGCAACCTCCAAGGAAAATACAAGCTCCGCATCGTGCTCACCATGGTCGACATCCCCAACCACGAGGACGCCCTGCGCGAGCTTTCCAAAACCTCCCTGGTCCACAACGTCACCATCATCCTCGCCTGGTCCGCCGCCGAAGCCGCCCGCTACCTGGAGCTCTACAAGTCCTATGAGCACGCGGGCTTCGGCGCCATCCGCGGCCAGCAGGCCTCGAGCTACGCCGAGCGCCTCGTCGACTTCGTCACCGCCCCGCGCAACATCAACAAGACCGACGCCGTCGCGCTGGTCAGCTCGTTTGGGAGTCTGCGGAATGCGGTGAATGCGCAGCCCGACCAGCTGGGGGTCGTGGGTGGGTGGGGCGAGAAGAAGGTCCGCGCGTGGACTAAGGCGGTCGAGGAGCCGTTTAGGGTGAAGAAGGCGGGGAGGCGGGCTGGAACCACCGGGAAGGCCTCGCAGAGTGTGAGTGTGTCGGTGAGTTCGAAGGAGCAGGGTGAGGATACAGAGGCGGAGGCGGCCATTGCGGAGGCGGAAGGGGGAGCAGAAGTTGCCACTGATAGTGGGCGGCGGCTTCAACCCGTGCCCGTGCGGCCCGCATCAGCCACGTCGGCTACATCGGCGGTGCCGGCGCGCAAGGCCGATCAACTGAGCGACGGTGTCGCCGCCGCGCTGGCAAAACTCAGAGAGAAGGGCTAACCAAGCCACAACCACTCCGGTGGGAAGCTCAGCCACGACTTTTGCTGCACGACACAAACGCCATGCGCCTAGCGGTGGAACGGTCGAACCGGTAACAAGACCGCCCGTACCCGCTCCGCACACCTCGAAACTCTCGACGCGCTACTACACTTATTCATCTCCTCCGAGCAATTGCACCTACCGGAGCTTTGCCGGCGAGGCGATCGAGCTCCTCAACGTTGAACGGGTCATACCCGAGCTGGTGCTCTTGTCGTTTGCGGCTGTGGACGACTGAAAGACATTGTCAGACCGGAATATCATGCTAGTTTTGGCATGTGGCATCATAATCAGGCTGGGGGTGGCTGCCACTTGCTTGTTCTGACGGGCAGGGACGTCATTTTCAGCACAAGATGAATACTGCTCTCAAGACCAAGTTGGTTGGGATGGTGGTGCCGTGATAGCGCCTCGCTTGCACACATGCACTCCCGGGACCTCGAAATGCGTGTGCAACATGAACGGGCGATCATCTGCAAGGGCAAGCTCGTGTCAGTAGCTGGCCACGCATGAAGTAACGTTTCGCAACATTTGTGAACATGTGCCATGCGGAAGGCGCAGAACTCGCCTCGTGTTGCACTATTCCACGATTCTACGTCGGTTTGCGTTACCAGCACGATGTATAGGCGGAGAAGCGCACAACGGAAGGTGGAAGGTGGTAACTAACGCAGACAGGGGAGGGGGCTTCGGGCTGTCTACCTGAACTTTCAACTTCATCGATGAGCTCATGGTATCGCCAAGCTGGCAACCGGCACTTGCAAAAGCCAAGCAACGGTATTGACGGGAGAGGCGCGCGGGGGAGCTGGGCCGGGGTAACGGTCGGAGGAAGCATGCATTTTGAGTCCTTGTGACCCCCGTTATGCACACGCATCATGCGGGGGTAGGAAACACAGTAGCAACTGCTAGGGGGGGTCCTCCTGAGGGGTTCGCAGTCTGTCCGACCTTCCTGTTCCAAGAAACTTAAACTTTCTGGTGCGCCCATGGCTTCGGGTCACAAAACAAGCGACTCGCCGGCTATAAAAAGGTGTATGTTGTCCTACCTTCCTTGCCGCCTCCAGTATGGGGTTTCTTGAAACTATAATCCGGACTTTTGCGGAGTCGAAGGCATGAGCAAGACCATTTAACACCCGCGACACAGCTTGGATGATATCTCCGAGCCACAGTGACCTAACCCGGTCTTCGGGCCGTTTTTAGGCTTCCCCGGTTCTGGAGGGCCAACTTTGGTAAGGTGGTATTGAGATCTACGATGCTGGAGGCAATCAATCCCACATAAGGTTACTTTCTTTTGACTTGATGAATCCTGGAGGAGGGACCAAAGGCAAACCTCACAGTGTACCGCCCTATGCCCCGACCCAGCCGCCCAAACATCAGAAGATGGCAAGACGATGGCACTGTAGCTGTCCTTCTCTGGTTCATGCTGGTCTGCTGGCTTTATTCGCACATCCATACATGTTCCCTCTCCCAAATCACCAACAGCATCCGAGCGCCTGCTGCTTTAGGCAGGTATCTGGGCAATTGGACCAATCACGCCGGGTGCCCGGCAGCCAAGGGGTCGCAAAAAGTCACGGATCAGCGCCCAGCAGACCACTGGCATCAGTCTCGTTGTTTGTGGGACGGGGAATTCCTCGTGCCTGTCTGTGTCTCAGACCATCTGTGTTGCCTTCCTCCACCGAGACGATGATGCGCGTCACCGCTGTCTTAGCGCACTTTTTATACCGTCATGGATCGGATGGTCTTAAATCATCCTTAAGCTAGCAGCAGCACATCAGATTGTTTATTAGTTGCTCATTGCCCATGCCCGCTGGTTCCCCATGCATCACACTACTTGGTAGGTGGGAGTTAACTGTCCCTCCCTAGCATTGGTTACGTCAGGTGTTTTGTTAAATCATTAGTCTTAATTTTCTGCCTCCAGTCCTACTTGCGCCTGTCCAGGATATCGTCTTGCCACTATTAGCACCTAGGTAACTGACTAGCGCCATGCGTTCCCTCTCTGTCGGCGGGAGTGCTGCCGCGGCTCTCCTCGTGGGCCTGTCGGCGGCCGCGCCCCCTTTTAAACCCCACGGACCCCACGAACCGCAGTACATTGTTAATCAAGAGCGCGCCCGCGCCGTCAAAGAAGCCTTCCAGGTGTCGTGGGACGGGTATTACGAACATGCCTTTCCTCATGACTCGTTGCGGCCGGTGTCGAACGGCTACGCGGATGACAGGTGCGTTTTTTTGCCTCCCATGGGGCTCCCCCTGCTTCGCTGGTTCTGGCGTCTGACCTGTGCCCGATTGGCCTTTAGAAACGGATGGGGTGCGAGTGCCGTTGACGCCTTCAGCACCGCGCTGGTCATGGAGAACTGGGATGTGATCGACCAGATATTGGAGTACGTCCCGACGATCGACTTCAATAAAACTGAGACCGAGGTGTCCTTGTTCGAGACAACGATTCGATACCTCGGGGGGCTCGTGTCAGGTACGGTGCAGATGCTGCGGCATGTCGCCGTTGTGGGCTTAGCTGACTCGTCTACCCAGCTTACGATCTCCTCACCGGACCGTTGCGTGACCGCGTCAAGCAAACCCCCGACGTGGAAGCCGTGCTGACGCAGGCAAAGCGGCTGGCCAACAATCTCAAAATCGGCTTCGACACGCCCAGCGGCGTCCCGGACAACAACCTCTACTTCAACCCACCGCGCAAGGGCGGCTCAACCACGAACGGCATCGCCACCATCGGCACGCTGGTGCTCGAGTGGACACGCCTCAGTGACCTAACCAAGGACCCCGAATATGCCAAGCTGTCGCAGAAGGCCGAATCATACCTGCTGAAGCCGCAGCCCAGCTGGAGCGAGTCGTTCCCCGGGCTGATCGGCACCAACGTACGGCTCGAGGACGGGCAGTTCGTCGATGGCAACGGCGGTTGGGGCGGCGGCACCGACAGCTTCTACGAGTACCTCATAAAGATGTACCTATACGACCCCGACCGCTTCGCCGACTACCGCGACCGCTGGATCGCCGCCGCCGATTCCTCCATCAAGTACCTCGTCTCGCACCCGACCACCAAGCCCGACCTCACCTTCCTTGCTATGTGGCAGGGTAAAGAACTGCGCTTCGTCTCGCAGCACCGTAAGCAGCCCCCCTTTTCTCCGTCACCTCCCCCCGCCCTTACCACACCCATACCAGTTATCACCAGCAACTAACCCCCCACGCACCATCAGTGGCCTGTTTCAACGGCGGCAACTTCATCCTCGGCGGCCTAACCCTCAACGAGCCCAAATACACCGACTTCGGCCTGCTCCTCGTCGACGGCTGCCGCGCGACCTACACGGCCACGGCCACGGGCATTGGGCCGGAAACCTTCCGGTGGCAGGACTCTGCGCGGCCGCTCAACGCGACCAACAATCCGCCGGCACCCGCCGACCAGGCCGCCTTCTACGAGGACGCCGGGTTCTGGATCAGCAGCGCCAATTATGTGCTGCGTCCGGAGGTCATCGAGAGTTATTATTATGCGTATCGCGCGACGGGGGATCCCAAGTATCAGGAGTGGGCGTGGGAGGCGTTTGAGAGGGTGAATGAGACGTGTCGGGTGGGGAGTGGGTATTCGAGCGTGAGGGATGTGAATAAGGAGGGGGGGGGCGGGTTTGATGATTTTCAGGAGAGCTTTTGGTTTGCGGAGGTGCTGAAGTATAGCTATTTGATTCATTCTGAGGTGAGTGCTCGCACAATTCCCTTACCCGTTCGCTGGCCTCGACGGTTGTGGGAGTTTGATTGGGGAGATTTGTTCGAGCTGTTTGTGCTGACGACTGTGTGATATAGGATGCTTCCTGGCAGGTCAAGGCGGATCATACTAATGAGTTTGTGTTCAACACGGAAGCTCATCCGGTGCGGGTGGCTGCGGGCCGGGAGACGTTGAAGAGATAGAGCTCGATACGTCACGGCGTGGGCTCTGGGGAAGGACGCTGTCTATCTTGTAAACATGAAGCATGATTTAGAAAGTAGAGATAATCGACAGTGTTGATGGCTGCCAAGTGAAGTGGAGTTTGTCTTGTCACTCCTCATCGTGAACCGCTGCGAAAGCGGGGATTCTATAACCGCTCACCCCCCCCTCCCCTCCTCCTCCAGAACATGCGCCCACCCTTCAAGCACCGCCCTCCCGCTTGGCATACTCGTCCTCCATGGCCTCCTCATAGCGCTTGTCGGCCTCGATCTCAGCCTCTGTCTTGGGCCTAGTCGTCCCGGCACCTGTGTCGACTCCAGCGCCGGTTGGGCGAGAAGATGCGTCGCTCGCCGCTTGGGCCTGTTGCTGCTGGGTCTGCGTCTGGGTGCCGGTGTTGGCGGTGGCGGGGGTGGTTGAGGTTTGGTCTGCCATTTTGTGGAAGGAGGGTTGGGAATTGATGGTTTGGTCGTTAAAGTGTTGTTGGGTGGTGATAAGAATCGCGGGTATTTATTTGTAGGTCGGTGGCAAAATGCAGTGGCGAGGCCACGCAAGTAAATGGTGTGACTCTTGTTTTCGCAACGTGTTATGCGCCCACAACTCACACGCAGAAAAATGGAAACTCTGGGTATCACATCTAGGTACCTACCTATATTGTTGAATTCATAGTAAAACTGAATTTTCAATTCCAGATGCCACCGTTTAAATGATCATCGTTGCTATTTACGCTGGAGCAACGAATACCATGCAAATGAAGGGAACTATCTACTACAATTTCCATGCTACCTCAAGTACAAATGGAAGGGACTATAAAGGCAGGTGGTCGGTGACATTTGGAAACACGAGACGTCCATATCAATGCTTCATGCCCAGAAGCCCCGAATACGCCAAAAAAAGAACAAAAAATCGTGTGTCCCCGACTGGGCGACAGTAACCAAAGCCCAATTTACAACTCCAACCTTCCTACCCCCCGCCCATTCCTACCCGACAGTGTCAGCCGACTCTTCCTCAACCAAATTATCAGTAGCAACACGGGAGAAATACCGCTATCACCGAGATCTGAGTATCCCGATATCGAAGAGTTTACCGAAAGTGATGGCAAAAACCCGGCCGAAAGCCCCGGCCGCCCCCCCGAAGTTAGAAACAGCAAAAGAAAGAGAATTACTACCCAGCTTACAGTGCCCATTTAACATTAATGATATGGAGAGAAACCCGATTATCGTAACTGGCCATACTAGGCCGAACGCCAGACCGGACATCACTCTCCTCCTATGGAGCATCTAAAGAGGATCGAATATCGTTTAATCGCTCTTGTTTCCCCCATTCGATGATGTTACGGATATATGTACGAAATTGTACATAATGGTCTGGGTCCTCCCGGAGCCAGTGTATACCAGAGGCGTAAGAGCACCTCTAATCGTCAAAGGATCACTAACACTTAGATTCCTGGGAAATGGTCAAGGAAGTGTACATACGGCCCAGGAGAACGGGTCGACGTACCAGCAAGCCGGGTATATGAGTTATGAGCCTTCCCGAGGGGACTCCTCATGGGCAGCCATGTAGCCGCGGGTCGAGCTCTGCTGGCTCAAGCTAGAAACATGAGCAGGCAGGGCGGTACGGTTCCGGATGGTGGTTACCATGGACCGCCTCGGATACTGGGCCTTGCGCCGGCCTTCGTCGGCTCGCCATTCCGGCTCGCCCTTGGCGAGGAAAGATGGGGGGGGGTTTGCCGCCGGCGGCCTCGCCTGGACCTGGTTGCCATACGCGAGATAGATGGGGGGGTCCCCTAGCCGGCGCCGTTGCCGGAGATTGTATTCTCCTCGAGCGCGGCGCCGGCTAAAAGGGTTGTCATCGGCTGGCGGTAGCGCGTGGTGGCCGCGAGAACCCTATGGCGAAATGTTCGTGCCTCTGGCGCCCGGAGCGTTCATGGCAAGGGACATCGTCTCGTTCGAGTGTCGGCTGAGCAGGTTCTGCACAGGAGGATGGTGCGCGCGGATATGTTTTCTGCGGCGGGGTTAGTCCGAGTATGTACCCAGCATACGGGCTCGAATACTTCTTCCATCTCCCCCCCCCCGAGCTCCGCGAGCAGATCCTCTCCTACATCTGCGTCTTTCCCACAGGTATCCCAGTCGGCGGTGTCCCCGGCGGGAGGTGTGTGGCGCTGAGCCCCGGCGCTGCCGGCGTTACAGAGCATCTAGATAAACACCAACAACAACATCATGAAAGCACCTAGCATGATGTGCCGTTCGGGCTGCCCAAGAGGGCAAACGGAACCGGTCGTCGTCGACCGTTTTAGGAGCATTGCTAGCGTAGCTAGGTGGGAAGTAGTTGGGGATACTAGTCTTCGAGTTGAACCAGGGAATAGGGCATGTGGCTAGGGGAAAGGGGGCAGTCTGAGCATCTCGACTTCGTGGCTCGATGCCTAAAACCACCAGCGCATAGCATGGCCTGAGCACCGCTGGAGTCGTTCGATATTCGCCCGGGTTTCCGAGCTGGGCCTTAGGGGGGAGACATTTACAAAACCTCAAATGTGAGGTGCTCTGGAGCTGTATCACTGGTCGGGAAACCGAAGAAGAAGCGGCTCTTGAACTACCCTTAGCAGGTCCGAAAGACAGGAACTCGAGGTTGGCTGGGCATTATATCAAATACGTGGTCCATTTCCTACTAGACAGCGTTGGAGGAGGTTGCTCACCTGGCTGATGTCGGGCAATGATTCCTGTGGTTCATACAAAGAACGAGGGGGAAATAGTTGCAGGTGTCTAAATGTTTTACCGCATGATATTAAACTGTTTGGGTTTCCTTCCCTCGTCAAGGGGAGGGGGACATGCAAGTCGGGTGTGAGAATGGAAGTCCGCTTTGCTGGGACGTAGACTCCGTACATTATGCAGGGCAGTGTCCCGGCAGCAGCACCTTCACGCGGGTAATGAAATCACTGGCTGCGCAGAACAAAGCTCGAGCACATTACCTCAGGCGTAGAACTTGGGGTCAAGCAGCAATGGGTATAGATTATTGACTTTGCCATTATACATACAGGAAACACACGAAAAGGTTGCTTGGGCCTCCGCCCTCATTTTGCCTTCCGTCGTACCTTGAAGGTCTTGAGCGGATCCTTTTTCCCGCCCACCCTGAACGACCGCCCCTTGGGTTTCCCTTTCCTGTGTTTCCTGTCCTTGCCACCCTCCTTCTTGAACGGAACGAATCCGACGTGCTCCGAGGCCAATGCCTTTTTCCCGTCTTTCGGAAGTAAGTAGTCTGGCACGTGCTTGAGATGGGGTTGTTGTCGTGTTGTTCGACCCAGCTCTCCGTCGTGGCGCAGATGGGACAGTTCGGTGGGGTTCTCTTCAAAGTAGCTGCACGAGGTATTAGGGGTAACGTTATATGTGCAGGATATGCGAGACACTCACCGTTTTAGCGTCTCACTTCTCAGAAGCTCTTGCCGCAATTCTTTCGTCCTAGCCTCCCGGATCGCCACTTTGGTGACGGCACGCAACGCTGTAACCCGTCAGACACACTCTCGGCAAGTCAACACGCTCGGCAGACGTACCATCATTCATGCGGTATCGGAAGGCCTCCATCTGCGACTTGTTGAAGTTGTATGGCTCCAGCTTCCGGCCAAGCTTCTCCTGTTGTCTGGTGACCTTGGCCAACACCTTCTCGTCCTTCTCAGTGCTCTTGATTGCGGTTGGCCTGTGCTTGCCGTGGAATTCTTTAGGGATGACGAAGGAGAGTGCAATACCAGCACGGCCGGCTCGAGCAGTGCGTCCTATCCTGTGGGTGTAAGAGGAAGCTGATGTCGGCATATCGAAGTTGACCACAGCCGCGACGTTCTTGAAGTCGATGCCTGGGGCAGGTTAGCGGGCACTTTGTAGTAACCTTCATAGTGGCATACCTCGTGATACGCCGTATTCCTCATCCTTCTTTTGTTGCCTCCGCTTCTTTTTTGGTTGCTCTGCGCCATCCTCCTCGTTGTTCGACTTTTTCTTGGGCTCCTTTTCCGCTTCTGCATCCGCAGCTGCATCCCCAAACACTTCGCTCTTCTCGTCCGAGGCGATGATGATGTCGTAGATACCCTGTCGGTTCAATTAATTTCCTGTACTTCCACTCTTCTAGAGCCAACCCGACGTACCCGGTTGAATTCCTCGATAATCTTGATCCGGGTGTTGATCGGGAGTTCCGAGTTCAACACGCAACTCCTGATGCTGAACTGTTCAAAAAAGAGCTGCCATCTGTCAGCACACAGTCCCCCACCCCACGCCGAGCATCAGCCCATAACCCACCTTCAACCGATACGATCGATCGATATCCGCCACAAAAATCAGACACGGCCCCTTGATCAGCTGCAGCTTAAAGACCAGATACGAGACGAGCCACTTGTCGTCCTCGGCGCACTTGACATAAAACTGCGTCAGCTTCTCGTCCTCGGCGCCAAACTCCTCCTGCAGGTCCAGTACGGTCGGGTTGCGGCAGAAGATGCCCTTGAGGGTGTCGAGCTCGGCCGAAAGCGTCGCGCTCATCATGGTGGTCTGCACGCCCTTGGGCAACGCGCGCGCGATGTTCTCCATGTCCTCGTCGTAGCCGTACGATAGCACGAGGTCGGCCTCGTCCAGCACCAGGTACTGCAGTTGGGAGAGGGAGAGCGCCGACGAGTTGACGCTGTGCCATGCGCGGGCGGGCGTCGATACGACGATGTCGGGTACGTTGGCTAGGAGCGACCGCTGTACCGCGTCCGACACGTTCTCGGTCAGCTTGGCGGCGTGGATGTCTTTGGCGCAGAAGGCGGAGAATTGCTCGATCGCTTTGAAGACTTGGTCGGCGAGCTCGCGGGTCGGGACAAGGATTAAGCCAGCGGTAAAGGGAGCTGGGTCCGTCTGTAAGGGGTTAGGATGGTGGATTGATGATCAATGGGGTAGGAGGAGGGAGGGAAGTCTTGGGACACATACAGACTTGCGCTTGAGGATGGCGGAGAGGACTGGGAGCACGTAGGCGGCGGTCTTCCCCGATCCTGTCTTGGCTTTGCACAAGACATCCTGCCCCTGTAAAGCAAGCGGGATGGCCTTGCGTTGGACGAGGGTTGGCTTCTCGAAGCTCTGCTTTGCGACGGCCTGCACGAGGCGCGGGTCGAGGCCAAGTTCGGCGAAGGAGGGTTCGGCCTCTGTGGATGGTTTCTCGGCTTTGGCAGGCTTGGGCTCGGGTTTAGACGTGGCCGCAACGGGCTCGTCTTTGCTGTCCAATTTCCGCTTCATGGCGCTGCCGTGTATGGATCAGAAATGTGTCAATTCACGGCGGTGTTGATTTCACCGGCAAGTTTCAGGGTCCTTGTCCAACCAGAGGGGCCTCGACTTCGAAAAATTTGGGAAACCAGCTTCTGTTTGATGAGATAAGATAAGGAGAGCCCCCACCACATCTTGGCGCACCCCGCTTGCTCCACGAGCTTAATTTACCCTTGCAGGTTTGCCCCCGAAGCAAAGCTCATGAAACTAACTATTTCTCATTTTATCATCAAAAGGCTGTCTGTTTTTCACTAACATTTGATTGACTTTCCATTCCTCAACTACGCTCATTAAACATTTAACCCCCCAACCCCTCAAGGCGAAGCATACTTATACCCATACTTCGCCTTCGCCTCATCCACCAACGTCCTCGCCTCCTCCACGCTCTTCTTCAACTCCTCCAGCCCTTCCTCGCCCTTTAACGCGCCCTCCAAACTCTTGACCGAGATCTTCCACGGCTCGCCGCCGGGAACCAAGAACCCCTTCTCCACGGCGGGGCGCGCCAGCACGCGGTCCAGCCACGCGCGCACGTGGGGGAACTGGCCCGCCAGGTCCAGCCCGCCGTACACGGCCGCGTTCACCCACCCGACCAGGCTGATGTCGGCGATGCTGTACTTGCCGCGCCCGGGGCCCGCCACCCAGTCGCGGTCCGCGAGCCGCGTGTTGAGCACCCCGTAGAGCCGCTCGGACTCGCCGACGTAGCGCTGGATGGGGTAGGGGATCTTCTCGGGGGCGGCCCGGATGAAGTGGTTGGCTTGGCCTTGCCTGGTTTTGGGGGGGGTGGTTAGCTGCTGGGGCTCGGGAGTGGGATGGGAGTGGGAGGTATTGTCTGTTGACGACAGAGGAGACTTACATGGGCCCCAACCCGCCGTGCTGCCAGGCGATCCACTGCTCGGCGACGGAGTAGTCGTCTGAGTCGACGGGGAAGCTGAAGCGGTGCTCTGGGTCGTAGTGGCGGACGAGGTAGGTCAGGATGGGCAGGCCCTCAAAGACGGCGAAGCCGTTGCGGTCGTGGTCGACAATGGCCGGGATGCGCCCGTTTGGGTTGATGGCCGTGAACCACGGCTGCTTCTGGATGTTCTTGCCAATGTGCACCGTCTGCACCGTGTAGTCTTTGCCGTAGGCTTCCTTGAGCTCCTCGAGGAGAATGGAAACCTTGACGCCGTTGGGGGTGCCTGGGCCGATGTTAGCTTACTTACGGCTGGGTGAGTTACTTGGGGTAGGGGGTTGATGACCCACCAAAGGTCAAAAGCTCAATGCCAGAGTTGGCGATGAGGCCGGTGGGATCAGCCATTTCGTCTGGTTTGGTTTGAAGATTGGGAGCGGTAAAGGAGAAGGTTCTCAATTGGGTTAATTGGGAGGGATTGACTGGTCGAAGATGAGATGAACTTTGTTGTAAGTGAGGAGTGTTGGCTAAAGGCGCGGTGTCACGATGAATGTGAAAGCTGCGAGTGTGATGGGAATTGATGAGAACAGCTCGGAGGGAGGTGGTCTGGCTTCTTATCCCAAACCCCGCAAACGGACTGTGTCGTATGAAAAACATGGCTGCTGCATATGTCCCGATCTCGCGCAATCGGCCTCGCCCTTCTACACTACATAGGAGTTATAACTCAGCACTGTTTCGTAAGCAGCCGTCTCGCAATCCGACGCCGAATCTTCGTGATCGGCTTGACGTGATTATTCAGACCGGGCCCCGCTCTCTGTGCCGAGTGGACAAGCGATTGGAAATCCACTCATTCTTCCAACCTCCAACTGCTTGCTTTCTAATCATCCGCCGAAGAGAAACGAACCGATTGGCCATCCACCAAAACGGTCCCGGGACGTCGATAGCACTCAACATGGTGGGGAGCTTGACCGAAGTCACCAGGACGGGACAGCGTAACAAAGGAGTTGCTTCGAGTCGGCAACCTCCCCCACTCGGTCTTTTTCACATCACATCACAGCATATCTGCGAGCAGCCAATGAGCACGGTCAATTCCAAATGAGATCCCTCGATTGTCAAGTTATTACACAATACTTTTCCAAAAGTCACCGGGGGAGACATGGCATCAAGCTACGGCCACCTGGGGGATGGCAGGAGGGTAGGCATATGAGATTTTGTTAATTCGAACCTCGGAGCGCCATGCCTATTCATAACCTCGCGAGAACAGTCACAAGTTCCGCGAAGGCCTAGTTCAACACAAGTAACATATGGAACACTACACTAAAACCTGAACGCCAGACCCTTCTTACCACGTCTCAGTCTTCCCGTGTGGCCAACACGATACCGACTCCCGGAACTAGCCTCGTGCAAAGAACTGACATACATAACAAGGCCTGATCCGACAACATCCTCATAGACGTGGCTATCTTTTGGTAATTGGCGCATCTGCTAATACCGGCGCTCGTAATCCCGAGGAGGTGGGTAGGGCTCTCGGGCGTACGGGTCGCCACCACGCGGGGGGAAGTCCGGGGGCGGCGGGCCCCTGCGGTCGTATCCTCGGCCGTTCATGTACGGGTCCGGCGGAGGGTAGTCCCTAGGTCCACCGCGGTAGGGATCGTCGTAGCGGCCACGCGGGGGCGGGTAGTCGTCCATCGGAGGTCCGCGACGCGGAGGCGAACGGTAGCCTCCCCTCCTGTCATCATAATAGTCCCGACGAGGGGGAGGGGTGCGCTCACGGTACGCTCCTTCCCTATAACCATCCCGCCGCGGGCTATACCCGCGCGGGGGGCCGCGCCGATCGTAGTCATCCCCCGGAGGAGGGTACGGACGACGCGGAGAGCGCGAGCGGGCTCGGTCGCCCCTAGGGATGTCGGGCTGCGTCTGCAGGGAGAGTTAGCCAAAGAAAGCACTCGACTAGGTTCGCGGACATACGTTGGCGACACAGATCACACGAGCATTCTTAAACTCGCGGTTGTCAAGCTTCTCCACCGCGCTTCTCAGATCGGCGGCAGTCTCGAACTCCACGAAGCTACAAGAGCGGTTAGCGGCTCTGGCCTATTCGTAACCGTGTGGGCTAACATAACGTACCCTTCGTTGCTGCCGTTGCGGTTGGTCTCGGAGTAAACGACATCAAGGCCCGATTGCCGGGCGAAGTCTTTCAGGTCCTAGAAGCCAGTCCATGTAAGTTGAGATCCTGGAGTCGAGATTGGCGATCCTATGTATGCGCGCAGAGCCAGTCAAGTCCAGTACAGCCAATATTGCCAGGGGAAAGGCGCAGAGGGTCTCCGGCCGAGAAGGCCCCCAAGCGAGCTCAAAGACACTGCTAACAGAACCAGGAAAAAATGACGGGATGCTGGACAGCGGTGAACCCCCGAGGAAGCATGCCGACCAGGAAGGCGGCCATCCCACCATCACGCCCTTGTGGCGGTGGGGAGTCCAGACCGATTGACCAAACCAGAGAGGGACGGGTTAGTCCATGCGGAGGGGGGTCCCAAGGTATGGCCCGTTCCAAAGCCTCAAGAAGGGGTGTCCATAATGTCCGTGGAAAACGAAGTGGGAGAGCTTTAACAGACCTGCCAGCTGGTATCATTGGGGAGTCCACTGATTTGCATGCGATGCGGTGTGCGACGCGGTCGTGGAGCGCTGTTACGGTCGTGGTTGTACCCGCCGCCGCCGCCGCCACCACCACCGCCCTGTTCGCGATGGCGCGAGCCGCGGGCGAACTGGACAGTCAGGCGTTCTCCCATGAAGTCGGATCCATCTTCACATGTCGTTGTTAGCTAGGGCAACCATGGTAGGGGGTATCGGGGGTTCCTGAGCAAGAACTGGGACCTCGAACGTACGGAAGGCTGGTGACGGGCGCGTTTGGTTAGCGTGCGATCGCTGGAGGAGAAAATGGGGACACAAAGCTTACCTGGGACAACGTCCCGGGCGTCCATGGCGTCCTTGTATTCAATGAAACCGAACCCATTCATGAGTTTGATTTCGGTGATTTCGCCGGTACCATGCGTGGCGAAATGCGCCTCGACGTCAGCCTTAGTAGCTGTGGAGGATCGTCAGTATCGACAGTGTTGTCGGTCGGAGCCTCGCCTGGGACAACGGGCGCTTGTCGCTCTCCATTTCGCAAAGGGCTTACCGTTCCGGGGCAAATTGCCCAGGTACAGGCGGGTCGACGACACTTCAGTCATTGTGTATGCTTGCGCGACGACGAAGTGGTAGATGAACAGGTGAGATGGAAGGCGGCAAGGACGTGGGGATGTTGGGAAGGCTCCGTTGTGGGTGGGGTTGGCGTCGAAGCTGGGGCCAAGGCGAGCCTCGCGGCTAACAGGGTGCCAAGCTGAGCGTCACTTGCGTGCGACTCGATGCGCGAGAGCAAGTCTCAATTGTTAGGTAGTAGGTATGGGTGTGCGGTACGGCCCAGCCGATAATCAGACAGGATGAAGGCACTTTTGACTGATGACCCGGGAGGAGGACGGATGAAAACCAGCACAAACCGGGATAAAAAGTCGGCTTGTTGTGACGATGGGGATGGGAGGAAAATTGGCGCGCATCCTGACCGCGAAAGAAGACAGGCCAGGCCAAGCAAGGTTCCAGCCGCAGTCCCATTGGATGTGGAGAGCTGGTCTGGGAGCCACTGCTTGTGCGCCGTCACCTGCTCGGTCGCGGCTGCCATAGGTAGGGCAGATCAGAAATGCCTTTTCCCTTTTTTTTCCTCCTTTCTCTTTTTTTCCCCTCCTTTTCTCTTCTTTTTGTCTTTTTCCCTCCACATTCTATTCTTTTTTATTCCTCTCGCGTGAGCTGCCCTAAATAAGCAAGGGTAAATGCCAAGACCGTGGGGAAGGGCCCAGGGCCCGCATGTTCACCGACGAGAGCGATTGACGACTCGGGTCTGATCCCAGGTGCAGCAATGCGGCCTTGCATGCTGCATCGCGGCGCGGCCCACCTTGTCAACTGGCTAACACAGATATGTACATACAATCCAGCCTTGCGAAGTTTCAGGCTAAGTTCACAATCCTGCTGTGGTGCTCGAGATATCAATATAAAATAAGTTGGCAACAAGAACCCACACCCCAACCACAGCAATCCCCCTCATTAGTGACATCTGTGATGACGAAGAATCAACGCTCCGTCCAACGCCCGCCATGCAAACCAAACCGTAAACCTAAACACCATGGCAATGCACAGTAAAATCAAGGCCCATTATCCCCCCTTCCAGAAGTGACAACAAAGTATCGCATCGCCTAAGTTACCTCATCCCCAAATAAGATGTCAACAACCTCGTCCAACAGCGTAAACGCCAGGTGCGCACTACTCATGTTAGCCTCACTCTCCCCAAATCCCTCCCAACCGATACTGTTAGAAGAAAAACTTACTTCAGCCTCGCATTATTAAACGCCGCAAACACCCTCCGGCTCGCGCCCTGCGCATTCACACGCCCCACCACACTGCCCACCAAATCCGGCACCAGCGTAGCCAGCATCAAGCCCGCCTCGGTGCGCGTCCTCGCCTTCTCAGCCTTGGTCCTGGGCACCCTGACATTGCTGCCATTGCGCGGCACTTCCCCATCGCCACCACCACCACCACCACCAGCGTTACCCGGCCACAGCGCCTGCTTCAACAGCCCCACATAGCGCAGCAGAGCATCCTCTTGCACCAGCGCCCTCACATTCTCGCGCAGCTTTCGCTCAATGGTACCGCCCAGCAGCTGGTGCAGCACAACAACAACCGCACGGCCACGCAGCCAGTTATTTCCGCGGTTGAGCTCAAAGACCTCCAGGAAAATATCGCAGATAGGCTTGACAAACGGGCTCAATTCTCTCGGCCCCCTCTCCACCACCACCACCACAACCACCCTTGGCCGCCGCGGTCAAAAGCGTTCAGCTCGGCCTCGGCCTCGGCGGCGCTCATCATGACGCCCGCGGGGCCGCCGGCTGCGGCGGCAGCAGGGTCGCCGTCGGCGAGGGCGGCCAGGGGCATGGCGCCGAGCTGGCTGGTGGCGGCGGCGATGAGGTTCTGGCCGGCGAGGGAGAGCTGGTCGAGCACGGGGATGCTGCCGAGGATGTCCTCCATGCCGTCGGCGACCGAGTCGTAAAGGCGCGTCATCATGTCCTTTTTGGTTGTTGTTGTCGGGGTCGGAGGGGGTGGTGCTTTGGGTGGTGGCGGTGATGACGCTTTGTGAGAGGAAGGCGCGCAGGTCGCGGCTGCGGCAGACGTCGGGGAGTAGGAGGAGTTCGCTGAGGTATTTCTCGAGGCCGACGCGGCGCTTCTGGAGGAAATCGCTTTGGAGTTTCATGACGACGCGCCGGCGGGGAAAGTCGAGGTTGCGCACTGACGGGTAGTGTGATCGGAGTTTCTGGTGCAGCTCGAGGAACTCGCTGTAGCGGCGGTGGACTACCCAGATGGCCGCGGGCATTCGCTACACCAGCGTTGCGCGAGACCTCGATGGCGTAGAAAGCCACCTACTTTGTCCATCTTCCTCCTTATCCAGCCGGATAGACTTGATCTTAATAGTGGAGCGTCCGTAAAGGCTGTTGTCGCTCTCCTGGATGACGTACTGTTGTCTCTGCAACTCCTTGCGTCGTATTTCTCTCTGTAGACTCGCTTTTGACTTGCGCAAGATCCTCAGCTCGGCGGTGTTGTTGGTCAACTCCGCCTTCCTTAAAAGCGAATTCACTACTGCGTCTTGAGCGTTCAGCTTGTCAATGTCGTTCGTCAGAGCCGTGATTGCCTCGGCAAGTCCAAGATCGCCAGGAGCGGCCTCGTGCACGGCATCAGCGTCGTCAGCATTTAAGTCGTCGTCCAAATCGGAAGGCTCGTCAGAAAGGAACTTTTCATCGTCGCCAAAGAGGTCATCATCGACAAACACGCCGATGCGTGATGCAGCGCTCACGAGCCCCAGGGACGCCAGGCTGGGTTTATCCTGTCCTTTCCCCGACCGGTCAACATCTAGCGAACCCCTACTTGACTGGGGAAGTTCTCCGGAGCGGCGAGCATCTAATGACCCTCGACTCGACCTCGGTTGCTGCGGGGGAGCAAGAGCATCGAGCAAATTGCCACTGGTTCTTGTCATGTCCACTGAACCCCTCTTCGGCCTAGATGAGGGCGTGGGTGCTGGTGATACTCTTTGCTTTGGCGTACCGTCTGCTGGCGAGAAGAGACTGCTTCCAACGTCATCATCAAACAGCGATGCCCTGAGGTCCTCCACCGTTGGCGCCTGGCTCTCCTCGAGAATATTATTCAGCGCTTGTTCCATTGCCTGGACGACCTTAGTGTCAGGCATCGGGGGCGTATTGTTCGCGTCCTGGTCGAGGCTCGCCACAGAATCGCCGAGCATATCATCACCTCCTTCGTCCTCGTCGAATAACGGGGGTGGAGAATGCGGCTCGCCCATCGACCGTCGCGGGTCAAAGTCAAGAGCGCCGTTAGCAGGCATGGTTTTCGGATCGGCGTTTGATACACCTCGCCGGTTGATGGGCCCAGTGTGCAATCTTGGGCCGAGGCGCGCCACGGGCGTGGGCTTAGAGGTATGGGGTGTATTACGCGGGAGGGGTGAGTGGGATCTCGCTCTGGCATTCGACAACGCGGTACGTTTAGAGGCATCCTCCGCGGCTAGCGCCTTGAAGAAAAGGTCAGACTGCTTGAAGTTCTGCAGATGCCGAGCGCGCATTTCTTCTAGGGCTGCACTTTGAGCCCGCAGAATCTCTCTTCTCGCCCTATAGTACTGCTCGGGTGTCGCCCGTTTGCCGGCTCTGAGAAACTCCTGGATGATCCGTTTCGAAGAAGGCGGGACGTGTAGCTCCGGCCTGCTGAGGTAGGCGGCATCGATCTGAGCAAGATCGAGCCTGTCCGATTCCGTCCACGGCGGTAATTGCAGTGGCAGCTGTTCTCCTTCCGGTCCATCATCCTCCAACGGATTACGAAAGCCATCCACGACGAGCCAAAACTGAACCATGGGCATGAGCCGCTGCCGGTCCATGTACTCCATAAAATAGGAGAGGGTAGATGGATCTCGCAGCAAGTCGACGAGTGACGCGTGCTCCAACCGAGACTCGGTCGGGACATCAACTTCTACCGTTTCTTGATAGGCTCGTCGGCTACCTCCAGCGGCCAGCTGTTGAACCCTTTGATCTAACATTCTCTTGCCCATCTCCAGGCGCCGCAAGTAGACCTGGTCTACATTCTCCTGCTGGGAGTCCCTCTTGAGTTGACTGGCGACTTCGCTCCGGAAGCGCCTCGCATCCGAGAGGTTGTTGACCTTTCTAATAGCCCTAATAAACTTCTCGAACCTCCGTTCGCTGTCCACAGGCGTCAAACGTGGAAAGGCTACTGGTTTGCCGGCCTTGGGGGTCGGGGAGGCGTGTTGGTCCAGGGCGGCACGCAGTCTCCGAACCGTGGAACGGTCCTGAAGCATGGTCCGCCCGTAGTTCTCCATCAACTGGTTCCATGTATCTGGTTCGGATAACATCTGCATCACTGGGAACAGGACTGCGCACGAGGTGACCTCCCGGATCAGTGTCGAAACCGCACGGGAAGCAAGCAGCTTCTCGGGCAAGACGATGGGCAGAATCTTTGACATTGTCTGACGCAGGTGGTCCTGCTGAGCCGTCTTGATGTCCGAGAAGGCCAGGCTCGCGGCCGGGTGCAGCTTCCCCTCCTTATATTTCGATGCAATAGCCAGGTCCAGTTCCTCCGTCTCGGTGACCGACCTGTTCAACTTCCGCCCTCTAATCGACCGCTCGGCATCGTAGAAATGGCGGAAGTGGGCAGTCAGGATGGGGACGAGGCGGGTGGTGAGCACCTCGGCGGGGTCCTGGGCCTGCAGCCGGTCGCGAAAGCGGAGGAGGGCACATCGTATGGCCTTGTCGACCTCGTCGGTAAACACGGGGTTATTGCTGATGGCCGAGTACCATGAGCGGATGAAATCGCGGATGATGTACTCGAGGACCTCGTCGAGAGCGGCCGACACCTTCGGGGACTCGGGATAGAGGGACGCCTTGGCGTAGGTTTGGCGGTGACGGAGGGCGGCAACCTCGGTCCTCCACGCGTCCGGGGCGAGAAAGGCGGCGGCCCTCGGTCGTGCTGATTTCCGAAATTGGCGGTGTCGGTTGCCGCGGGAGGTGAGCAGCACGAGGGCGAACAGGGCGACTATGGTTAGCAGCACACCCCCAACGAAAGCATGGCCCGCCCAGCGCAGCACAGGGAACCAATTAATCGCATAGCCCCAGGCGATAAAGCACCCGGCGCCAGCAAGTGCTATGTTTCTCCCTCGAAGGGCCATAATCTAGGGCAGACGACGGGCGGCTGTCGTTGCCGCATGTTTCGGCGGTGTCTTGCCCTTAATTACGTGGTTGACTGATCGTCGGTAGCTTATCGACCGGAGTGGAGGCGCGCCAACAATGCAACCAGGTGAGCTCACATATAACTCCTTGAACCAAAGACCCTAACCCTTAGTACATAAAGCCCCAACCCTGCTTGCGTACGGCCTCGACTCCTTTCACACACATCATTAAAATACCTACGATATATCGGCGGACGTTTATAATATACTTCGAGGATTAATTAGGTCTGCAAACTCCCTTCAACAATTGCATCCCGCCACTCCGAAACGCTGAGGAGACGTACCCTGGATCTCGATTTGAAGTCAACGGGACAGTCACCAAGGTTATCAACTCTTGGGTTTTAATTGTGTATAATAGGCACTTAGTTTGGTATATAATGTTTGGCGCTACTTCAGAAACCGTCGACTCACAAAGATAGAGACTCGAGGATCAAGCCCCTGTGGTCGTCTCTTCAACAACAGGCATACCGTTCACCAGGCCTCGAATACTATCATCATCTGGGAGCTCCTGCGCAACCTGCCATCGCAAATTGGCCGTCGAACCCTTCAAGAACCAGTAGCAAGACTCAGCTCGTTCGACCAACACCGACCAGTGAGCCAACACAACAAGGGCGGCAGGACACTTCCGCCACACCATCTGACGAAAGTGAGCCGGTACCCTCCACAGCCACGACGCCATGCCCATCCAGACAGTCCTCGTGTCTTCCGAGAAGTAACTTGAAGAACAGGACTCAGCCAGTGTATCAATCGCAGACAACGTGGCAAAGAAGTCGAACGCACTGTCCGGTTTCCCTAATGGTTCGAGCATCCGAGAAGGGAGAGAGCGGATGTGTTGTAAAAGCGTGGGAGGTACAGTACCAGTACCGGCTGCTATGGTACTAGCATTTGAGCCCCCTCCCTGATCGGCTGTACCTCGACCAGACGCTTCTTCTCCTGACATATCCTCACTACCAACTGCCGAGCGGAGGGCAAACTCCGGATCGGAACAACCTCGAATGGTGTTGATAAAGAGTCGCAACCGAAAAGGTGCCGCCGTCAACTCGGAAACCGTGGCTGATGCCTCGGACGACCATTGGCAACATTGTAGAATGCAAGCCATCTGTGCACCCGCCTTGGTTCCCTCGACAGGGGTGGAGCAAGACTTGCGCTTGGCCTCTTCCCATCCGGAAAAGAAATCTTGAGAAAACTGCGCTGCTTGAACGAAGTGCGCTTGCCTGATCGCTCCCTCTTCAGAAAGCGTGCCGGCGTGACTCGCCGAGATGGCTAGCAACCCGGACATGAGCCAGCCTAACTGCAAGGCTTGTGCAACCACGTCCACCTGCCAGTACGTTGAGAGTGAATTTTCGGAGCTGGGAAGTGTCGAGCTAGTTATGGTGGTGAAGTGATGAAAATACCGCAGCGTCCCCAGGTCTAGGCCGCCCGACCCGGGCTGCACGGGAAGACGTGGTACGGGTGTATGCGGGCGATCAGCTATTGTTGGGGAGGCAACAGATTCGATACCATCTTCAATCGCTGGTGGCACAAGTGGCGCCCCAGTCCTCTCCTGAAGTGGCCCGGACCGGACCTCGAAATACCTCAGCCTTGTTCCTCGGAAGAAGGTCTGAAGGAGTACTGGGCGGGAAAACGGCGGCGGCGGATCGCTCTCACCATGCTTCTCGCTCCAATGGCGCCTCATGCGCTTGGAGCTAGCACACAGATTCCCGCACCCGGCGGCTGTGCAGCCATAGCCCGAGATAGTGGGCAGGCCTTCCACCGGCAGAGAGCTTGCCGAGGGAAGCTGCACATCATCCGGTTCCAGGATTTCGAGCTGGGCAATGGCAGACAACAAACGTTGCCTCTCTCGGCGATAAACCTTGTGCCGGAGGAGATGGCTTCCAAGTGCACTCTTCTGAATGGCGTACTGGCACTCTCGGCAGATTAATACACGGTGCTTTGCATTGTACGCCAGAAGATCACCTGTGCCCAGAATGGTAGCCATGTTGGTTTCGAGGGCCCGGATTGTAAAGGCCGTCAGGAGCCTTGATCGAATGGGTCGGCAGCCAGAACCGCATGATGCCGGCCTGTCAGTGCTTAAGAGAGCTGGGGGCTTGCTTAGCTGAGTTTCCGGGCCCCTCGAGTGCTTCAGGGGTATTCGCTCCTATGCCAAGGCCATACAGGGGCAGAACAGCATATGCTGTTCCCACTTGATAAGCACAGCAACCCCTGGTCGCCTTCCCCTTGCGTCCAGAACGCCATATCGTGTTCTGGAACGGCACATGGGATTTGAGAACATCATGTCCCAGTTCTCCAACAAGAGTCCCCAAAGAATCGATCTATTATTGTTCTGACGTCCATTTCTCAAGCCGATGACCAATGTACCTCATCAGCGCCATCCCCCTTCAGCTACCCAATTTTGTAATCCAGCGTTAGCACAACATGGCACACCACCTTAGAAAGCGGAGGATGAAGCTGCCTTCAGGCTCGTAACCAGGCGAGGGAGGCATATAAACAAGTCAGAATGCCCACCTCCCTGACCATTTTCTTCCCCAACTCGCTACACACCACCTTCCCATCCCAGAGAAGTCTCTCCCACCAACCGCCAGCACAAACACCGCAACACTACACGCAGAGATGGCATCAAACCTGAACAGGGCCGCCTGGCTCCACAAGGCCGGCACTCCTCTCGAGGTGGGCGAGGCTCCCATGCCAACCGCCGGGCCCAACGAACTCGTTATCCGAAATGCCGCCGTTGCCATCAACCCCCTGGACTGCCACATGCAATCCGCTGGTGTCTTTGTCCAGCAGTGGCCTTCCGTTTTTGGCTGCGACGTGGCTGGCGTGGTCCACGAGGTTGGATCCGATGTGCATGAACGCTTCAAGGTTGGCGATCGTGTTATTGGGTATGTCCTTACCTACAGCCATCCTAATACATACATCCCTTACCGCCATCAAACACGAACAATCTCCTAACATCGAGGCCACACACAGACACGCCATCAACCTAACCAGCGGGCGTCCCCAAGACGGCGCCTTCGCCCTCTACACCACCATCCCCGCATCCAAAGCCGCCATTCTCCCCTCCTCCATCCCCTTCACCTCCGGCGTAGTCGTACCCTTCGCGCTCGAAGCCGCCGTCTGCGCCCTCTCGGTCAAACAGCCCGGCACGGCCCTCCCCAACGTGCCCACCCCCGCCCTCGGCCTGCCCTACCCCTCCCTCACCGACCCCCCAACCACCATCACCACCACCACCACCACCAACCCCCAAAAGACCCTCATCATCTACGGCGGCTCCTCCTCCGTCGGCTCCATGGCCACGCAGCTCGCCACCGCCGCGGGCATCCGCGTCCTGGCCATCGCCAGCGCGCGCAACTTTTCTCTCTGCCGCGCCTGCGGCGCCGCCGCCGTCTTCGACTACCACGACACGTCCTTCGTCGATGACGTCGTCAGCGCTGCCACAGCAGAGGGCGGCGAGTTCGTGGGCATCTTCGACGCGGTCAGCACGCCCGAGACGTACGCGAATGGGCTGGCCATGCTGCAGCGCTTGGGCAGTGGGCATCTGGCGTGCGTGCACCCGCCGCCGGAGGTGCCGGAGGGGGTGCAAGCCGGGATGATCTTTGCGGTGGATGAGATCGCGACGCCGGTGTGGAGGGATTATGTGACGGCTGCGTTGGAGGCGGGGAGGCTGAAGTGTTTGCCGCCGCCGCTGGTGGTGGGGAAGGGGTTGGAGTTTGTGCAGGAGGCGTTGGAGAAGTGTGCGCAGGGGGTGAGTGCGACCAAGTTGGTGGTGGAGCTTTAAGGGGAGGTTGACTGGGTCCTGCGCAACTGACAGTCACTGTCAACCCTGTCTAACTTTGAACTCTTGCTTTGGAAATGAGAATAGTCCCTGCGTTGATTTAGATTGAACTTTTGACTCCATGCTACTACTTTTTTATTTATTTCTAGCGTGTGTAAACACCCGTGTTGGCAGTCGCGTCGTATAGGGCTTCGAGGGCGAGCTTCATGTTGACTCAAAAAGAAGGCGGACAAGTGTAAGTTTCAATGGGTTGGCTGACTTACGGAGTCAGGTAAATTGGAGCTTCTAATTATCACTCCTGGTGAGATCGTGGTTCGAAGAATCTCTTGGACGGTTGTACCGTGGCTCGGACGCCTGGATTGGCACACGCCTCGACCAACCATCTTCAAGAAGAATCGAACCACTCGCTAGATGTGGGTTCTTGATGCAGGGAGCCGGAAGACCCCGCATCAGAGGAGGGCTGACGACTCGTCAAGAAACAACACCTCAACTCACCGGACAGAAGGGCCATCACAAGTGACCACCATGTCGATGACTAGGGCCAAGGCCACCCCTCTGGCTGAACTCGTACTACCAAACACCCAGTCTCAGACCGAAAGGGCCGCGGTGGACATCATTCATCATCCACATTTCCAAAGTAGCTTCGAAGTGGGCGGGAATATAACCAAAGGTGTGTCTATTCGGGACGGTATCAGGTGCCCCTCCGGTCGCTGATGTCAGGTATTACACAGCTCTCCCCATTCCTGGGTCAGTCCTCGTAAATGCCCAACTGTCCGGAAGCTCTCTCTGGGGCAAAACTGTCAAGTTGACCGCCAGACTTCATAATGGGGGGCTTCAGAACTATTTCCTCAAGGTGACCGACCATGCTTACCTGGGATAAAATCAAAACCTGAAAACCTGCTAAGCCTGTAGATATCAGGTCGTCTTCAATCTCGGCGCCGTCGGAAAGCATATGTGTAATGGAGAGTTCGAGTCTCTGAAAGCCATTCATGCCGTTTCCCCAGGCTTTGTGCCTGAACCGTATGCGTGGGGCGAGGTGACCGACGGGCAAGGCGACTACTTCCTCCTTGTGGAGTTTTGCCACTTAAGATGTCAGGTAAATCCCACTACTAGGAAGCCAAATCATGTGTTTTGAGTCCAGGAATTGATACTAAATAATAAACTTCACACAGCCCGCGGTTCCTGAGAAGCTGTCAAGTAGACTCGCTGACATGCACATGCGCTCGGTATCGCCAACGGGGAAGTTCGGTTTCCATGTTCCGACGTGCCACGCTAAGATCATTCAAGCCGTCGATGCGTGGGATGATTCATGGTGTGTGGTCTTTGGTCGCCACCTTGGTCATATTATCAACTTGGCATCATCCACTCTTCAGTGGGTTGAGTTTGACGTTGTCTCTGATTTGGTTCTCAAGAAGGTGGTCCCCCGTCTCCTGTTGCCGCTTCAGTCAGACAGAAGAGTGTTGAAGCCTACTCTTATTCCTGGCGACTGTTGGGACGGTAATACAGCTATGACCATGACGGGCGAGGTATTGATGCTTGATGGGCGGCTTTTACGATTGATATCAGGTATTGACGACCGTGTAGTGTCTACCAGGATATGACTACACTCTGCAAAATGTTCTGTTCTAAGGACCTAGAACAAGCGATGGTGCACTTAGAAGAACGCAAAACCCTCGAGGGTACGCTCACAGTTGCCAGCTCTGAAGATGAAGACGAGGAGGAGGAGGAGGAGGAGGAGGAGGAGTAAAAGAAGCAAGAATGAGATCATATCCCCCCACAGTTTGAACTTACAAAGTACTCGTGTCTTTGTTCATATTCCAATCATTTGATTAGCTTAGAGACTTGTATAGCAATTTCAGATTAGAAAAATTGTTATCGCATTTCCATTCATTACTCGAGTAATATTCCAGCACACGAGATAAACTCGCCACATACAGCTATGCTAGGTACCTACCTAGACCATAACTACCTACTATCTACTTTAGCTTACCTGCGCCACGGGATGTGTTTGGCCGCCCGGCCCCTCCAAGCAGCTAAACCCCCTAACGAAGCCTCCCTAACCCTTCGCGCGTATTTGACACAGGCTACAGCGGAGCAACAACTTGTAATCACGCTCGGAAGAACCGGAAGAGCTGGAACACCTGACATACCGCACTTGGACCTGGGCTACGGTAAACGCCAATACGCTTGAATTTGCGGTGTACGTGACCCATGCTGACATGCCCATGATGACTGGGTTGGTTACCTAGGGAGGTAGGTATGAATACAAGATGGTGACGACTGACGAGCCGGGCTTGCTGACATGTCAGCAAATGGAATAGAGATTACGATACGAAAGCTAAGACTATTTGATTTAGTGATACGCAGCCTTAGAGAGTAGGTATGTACATGGGCTAATGGACAAGATACGCGCACGCGGAAGCGAATACGCCCAGCGCACTTCATTCACGTCTACCACAGGTCTCAAATCAGTGATGGAAAAACGAAGGCGACAACAGAGGGAACTTGTAAGATGAAATCAAGTATAAGATGGGGCTGTTCTCCAGCTAGTTACCCTTCCAAGCTCTCACAGACTTGCAGTCAACGCCGCTCACACTGCATTGCGAACCACGGATACCTACAACGTAGAGTGGATTGAGCAACACAATGAACGACATTCTTTATCTCGTCTCCCTCGGGGCTTTGGCCTTGTCTCCGCTGGCAGCGGCCACTCCCACCACCCACACCAACTTCAAGCAATGCGTCCAGCTTCAGGTCCCCGTCCCGGTCGTGGCTACCAACCACCACTACACCATGATACCCCGGGTGGACAGCAACATCGACGCCATCGACTGGACTGTGAATGTCACGACGTGGTCGAGCAAGCCTGCTAGCGAACTAATCTCCGGTCCCGTGCCCATCAACCGCACCTTCAGTATCAACGCTCAGTTGTGCGTTCCATCGCAAAAGGGCGATAAAGCCGAGATTTTGCAGATCGCAACCCACGGCCAGGGCTTCGATAAACGGTGAGTGGTACATACCAGCAAGCTACTAGTTAGAGGTGCTAATCGGTGTCTGCTTGGTATAGCTACTGGGACGTGGAGATCAAGCCGGAAGAGTACTCCTACGTCGACGCTGCCGTCAAAAAAGGGTACTCGATTCTCACCTACGACAAGCTTGGTGTAGGCAAGTCGGAGAAGCCGGACGCTTACGACATTATGCAAATCCCGACCGAGGTCGAGATCCTAGCAGTCTTGACGCGGCTCGCCCGCAGCGGCAAGTTGATCAGCTCATCCAAGGTGCTGTCGAACACCGGTAACAAAGCCACCGTCACCGACTTCAAACCGTCCAAGATCGTCCAGCTCGGCCACGCGTTCGGCGCGTACCTAATCACGAGCATGCTCACGCTGTACGGAGATCTCGCCGACGGCGCACTCCTTTCGGGGTTCCTCGTCAACACCCAACTTGGGAAGATCGACGTCCTGACCTACGACCACGAATTCGCTCGTCAGCACGATCCAGTGCGTTTTAGGGAGTACGGGTCGGGATATTTCGTGCTGAACACGGAGAGCTGTATCCAGAAGCTATTTTTCCGGAAGGGCGCTTTCGAGCCCAAGATGCTGACCTGGGCCGAGAAGAACAAGCAGCCTGAGACTGTGGGCGAGTACGCTTCCGAAGGGAACCCGTCGCCCGCGCCTGAGTTCAAAGGGCCGATTCAGGTGAGTTTTTAAGGGGTTTCCTTGGTGTTGGGGCTTCGAAGATGTTTGGCAAAAAAAGAGATGACTGACTGTTTCGCCCATACAGTTCTTCAACGGCGAGTTCGACAACTTTGTCTGCGTTGGTGACTGCCGGGGGACGTATCTCGAGGAGGAGACAAGGAAGATGTATCCCAAGGCGTCGCACATTGAGTCTTACCTGCAGCCCAACACCGGCCATGTTCTGACCCTGGCGACCAACGCTTCTGCCGGCTATGAGGTTATGTTGCAGTATCTGGATTCCCAGAGGCTTTAGGGGAATGAGGGATGATGGAATTGGAGAGAAAGGCGGTAATGGGAGCTTTCAAGTGTGAGGAGTGCAACAGATAGAGCCATTTTCTGTAGCGTAATTTACAATCACCATGACCGCCGAGCGATTCACATGCCACTCAGGGCTTGGCATATCAACCCCACTACGAACTTCCCATCCTCCCACTTGACTTGCAAGTAGGTAGTTGCACACTCACTTCCCATCGTCAACTCACTTGGGCATACAGCATCTCACATCCCAACTCTCCAACCCCCACCCCCACCATGCTACCCCCTCAGCAGCGAGCCCCTACCCTTCTCTCCCCCGCGACTACTCCTTCCCCCCCTTCTTCACCCGCCAAACTAACCTCACCACCACCACGCCCAGCTTACCAAATGGGCCCAACCTCGTCCTCGCCTACTGCCGCCACCACCGCATCTTCAAGCTCTCCCTCTCCGGCCGCAGCGGCACCACCGGCACCACCACCACCGACCCAACCACAACCACCACCATAACCCCTGACACCAACAACGGCACGCGCGACACCACCGCGCTCTTCTACAACCGACGCCTCGACCGCGGCCTCTCACACGCCGACATCCGCGAGGTGATCGACTTCCTGCGGCGGGACGGCCGCGCCGAGTACGTGTCCGCGCCCACCTCGGGCACCACCACCTTGCCCATCGGTATACCGGGAGGTGCTGGTGGTGCTGGTGCTGATGGTGGGGGAGGGGGAGGTGGAGGTGGTGGGGGAGACATGGCGTGGATCTACTGGCGTACGCCGGAGGAGTGGGCGTCGTTGGTGGAGGGGTGGGTGGAGAGCACGGGCCAGCGGGGGAGTGTGTTGACGGTGTATGAGTTGGTGGAGGGGGATGGGACGAGGGGGAGTGGTAGGTTTCTTTTTCTTTTCTTTTTTTTTTTTTGTTTCTTATTCGGCTTTTTCCCTTGCTTTGGGTGGTTTTTGTCATGCCCATTGTGGACATGCTAACAAGATACAACACAGAATTCCACGGGATGGACCAAGAGCTGCTGCGCAAGGCGTTGAATGTGTTGGTGAAGCAGGGCAAGGCACCAGGTTTTCGGGCAGGAGGATTCATTGGGAGTCAAGTTCTTTTTGAGAGTACAGTCTTCATTGGAATCTGGTTATCCGACGGGAGTCAACGAGTTAAGACTAGCGGCCTTCAATGCCAATCGGCATAGTCAAACGGGACTCAAACAAACAGCAAGACAACGCCCGAAAAGCACACCCAACGCCAGGCTACCACCACACCCACCACCACCCCGTATCTCCTACACTACTCTGACATCCGGTTGCTCATCGAATACTTCGGATCAAACGACAACTCCTGCCGCATCGCCACATCCAACAGCCAGTCAGCCATGACAATCCGCGGTTCCATGTTCCCCTTGCGCGCCATCTCTTGGAACCGCGGCCACAGCTGCCTCTCAGCCGGCGTCGCCCCAGTCAGCAGGTACACAGGATCAGGCCCCGCATCGCCGTCGTCTTCTTCCGTGGCCGGCTTGATGGTGGTGCCGCTCCTGGCGCGGTAGACTTTAAACATAGCCCCGTTGGCCTCGGCGATGTTCCTGAACGCGTCGACACCGTTCGGGATCTCGGCTGTGCAGTAGATGGGCACACCCCACAGCAACCGGCCGCGGTTGGCGCGCGCTCGGTTCACCGCCTTATCGATGCTCACGCCGAACCGCGCCTCGTTGGCCTTGTCGACTAGCAGGTGTTCCTTGATAGGGGGACGTTTGCCCGACTCGATGCAGGCCGTGATGAAGGACGAGTTGATCACATCGGGCCCCTTGGCGAGACAACGGAGGAACTTCATCGTCCGAACCATGCTGGGCGCGGCGAGGTAATTACATGGCGTGTTCTCCTGCACGATTTGGATACCGAGGGAGCGGAGTTTTCTCTGTAACTGTAGTTAGTAACAAGATCGAACTGCAGATGGTAGAGTGACAAACCCTGTCGGCCTCCTCGGTCGCTTTATTCTCCACCCACCGCTTATATCCCGTTAGGCAGATGCGCATATCGATCTCCGGCAGCGATACCTTGGCCCGTTTGGCCGGCCGCTTGTTTTCTTGCTCGTCCTCGAGATCGTCCGCCGCCCTGCTGGCCGGGCTTGAACTCCTGTCGGCCCGCTCCTTGTCGAGTTGGTCAGCCGCACGCTTGCCGCCCCAAATACCGTGGCCGTCCTTTGCCATACGCTTCTTTTCTTTCTCGTACAATGCGATATCCGGCGCGAGGTCTTGTAGTTTTGAAAGCGCCTGAGCTTTCGCGCTGCGGCTTGCGCTCGACATGACAGACGGGGTATCATTCTCCTTGCCGGACCGCACGTGGCGTGCCTTTGCCGGCGTTGAAAAGTTCCCCATTGCTGGTGTGGCTCGTGCCTTCTTGACGGATTTCGCCGGCGCTGGGCTCGAGTCCTGCATAACACTAAAATCCCGGTCCAGGCCCACGTTGAGGGCGTTCTTCTGGGCGCGCTCGTTGATCTTCCTCTTCTTTTTGGCTGCGTCGTCCATGTGCTCTTCTCCGCCGGGATAGTACCTTTCCCGCAGAGTAGGCTCATCAAAGGATGTCTGGCCAATGACCTCGCCTAGATTTGTCCGTGGTGGGAAATGTCGGTATCGTTGATTGCTAAGGGGCAGGGGTTGACAAGCGGCGTAGCTCTCCTCAATCCAGAAGTGGTTGACAATCTCAATGTTCCAGTCCTTAGCCGCTTCGCATTTCTCGCTGTGCATCCTTGCTGTGATAAGATGCGTGTTTTCCGCCTTCATCGTCCGCGTGTACGTCGCGCCTGCTGCCGTGATGAGGTTTTCTAGGTATATCCGTGCTTCGCCTCCGTAATTTGACAGTGTGATCCGCATGTCCTTAAACCCGGGCATGCCGCCCCTGGGGATCGGGTAGTGGAGGAGTCGCCGAAAGGGTGAAGTCCACTCGTTGTACACCATTAGGTGATATAGCCATGACAGGTTACCCACGTCCTTCCCTTGCTGCGATGCGCGAATGTACTGGTCGCCCTCTCGGTAGTGGCAGACGAATATATCGCAGTCTTCGACCGCGTCGACAACCTCTCCATCGCCCTTGGTGATCTTGTCCGTGATCGTCTTGCGCAGCATGTTGTTGATAGGTAGATCCCATGAGAGCATGATCTTTTTCTGCGCGAAGACAACCAGTTTCTCGGCCCCTTCGGTCTCGTACGGGCCAGTTGGGACTGCCGATACAGCGCCCTCCAGCTGCTGGCTCAGGGGGACTTTAATAGCGTCTTCCGGCGCCTTCAGCAAGATCTCGGGGTCGGGTAGGAGGTAGGGGCCCTCGTCGATTCGCTTTCCCAACCGAAAGCAGTCGTCGAACCTAGTACCGATCAGTTCCACTCTCCGCGTAGCGAGATATTTTTGAACACCCTTACCAATGAGGGAGAACGATTTTGCACTTCAGGTTCTTTTTCTTGGCCTCGATACATTTAGGATGGTCCAGGGACAAGGCGCACACATGTGTGGTCTGGCGCGACAGGTCCTTGGATTCCATGCCGCCGAGAGCCATAATCGCGCCGGCAATGGCTTCCTTGTCCGTGGTCGGGATATCCGCAGATGTGAGGACGACGTTGGAAAAGATCATCCTGGGGTCGGGCGAGAACGGGCGGACCTGGGCGACCTTGCTACGGGCGATGGTTGCCTTGATCCAGTCGGACCTGACGGTCGGGATCATCATAGCTTGGGACTCGGCATATTGGTCAAAGTCGATGGTGTTGGAGATGATGTGGGTGGCTTGAGGGATACGGATTTTGCCCTTCCGATCCGGCTCCAGGATCTCGGCGCCATGTTGTCTGACAATTTGGGAGAGCTGTTGGGGTTAGCGACAGCTGGAGTGTTTATTGCTGAATCAAACGCGCACCTGCGAAATCAGTGTACTCGACAATGACTTGCTCTGAACGAAAGCAATTAGGCACGAGTCGAGCAATCCCGGCCGTTGGTTTCCGTCTGTCATTTTAAAACCAGCGGGTGTGCAACGCGCTCCTGACACGCGTTTGCATTAAGAGGCAGGTCTTCAGGTCACTCAGGTCGAGAGACGATCGTAAGTTGGGGAGAATTGGAACCAGGGGCTCAAAGACAAGTTCATTGACAAAGCGTGCTGTCCCAGTTTTCAACCTGCAGCAAATGACACAGCGTGGCAGGTGCGGGCAAGTGTTGTGCTAAAGAGACGCGCCTCAAAAAAGCAGTGGGGGCATGCGGCTGACGCGAGGCAGCCGCGTCTCACATGACCAAGCCCATTTAACCCTGGACGCGGGCGTGGGGTCAGGGGAGGGGGAGGGTTGCAAGTCTCAGAGCTTAATAAACTCATTCCACCATTTTGAGGAGTCACAAAGCCATTGACGAATCATCAGCTTGGAATCTCTTCTTGAGAGCTCCCGGGGATGTGGCTTGCGTCAACTCATCCAAAGGCCCGAAATTGGTGACGAATTCTATGGCATGTTGCCGGCTTCTTGCAGGTTGACTCATTAGAAAGAAGCGGCGGGAAGCCAATTTGATCAGTGACTCAAGGAGCGGCAGAGAAAAAGCAATCAGCCAGTGGATTGGGAGGAAAGTGTGAGGGCGGTAAGGAAGAAGCTGCCGAGGTGGAGTGGGGCGGCGCGGATAAGGAAAGAGGCGACGACGGGGAGATACTTTGTGCGATAGGGAGGTTCGGGCCAAGTCGGGGCGAACTTGAAGATGATATTAATTGGGGCCGGCCAGCGTCGAGAAGGCAGCCAGAACTTACCGAGTCAAGTGTGGTATGTAGAGGGCAGGCTCTCCGTTTCGGCTACCGATAACTTGAACGAAAAATGATCGGAGCTCTGGCTGAAGCCCTCCGCCATTCTTGTCCAGTACCTATGCATCGGATTGGCTACCGAGTAACCATCTACATATCCAACGTTCGAGGCACACCCACCCCAGCGGCAATACGTACATCTCGCTCGGTCAAACTAACGAATTATGCTGTATACTCTATGCCAAGTAGCAAGCCTCAGCCTGGAATACCGCTGTTAAGTGCAATCCCGCGTGGCCGCATCCAAGCACCTGTGTACATCAACGCTAGATGATTACCGGTAGCTGGACGCAGACCACAAGCAAATCATTATAAAAAGTAGAAAACGGTATCTCCATCCTCTAACCGAAGGACATGTCCCCCCTGTGCACCTCTAAATCGCACGACGAGCCACCAAGCAAGGCAAAGTGCCATACAATTCCACCACATGTATCTCGTTGCGCCGTCGCCGTTTTGCAGTGCCGAAAATGCGCGCATGCCGGATCTATTACCCTTAGAACCCAAGAATGACGGGAAGACGGCCAGGCCAGATCCGATCGTATGTCTGTCATGACGTCGTCTATATAAGCCACGGCATTTATTTACGCCTTAACCTCATAGGTCCGCTTGAACATGTCATCGACCTTGGTGAGATAGTAGGTGCCGGGGGCGATGGTTGAGACATCGCCCTGGGGGGTGTAATCCTTCTGGAGGTGGGCCTTCTTGCGGAGGTCGCACATCTTGGGGGGGTTTCGTTAGCAAATGGCTCAACACTTTTGGGGGCTTGTCCAACTTACAGCGTCGTAGGTCTCCGGGGGCACTTGCCGGCGAGCGGCCAGCTTGTTGGGGATGTCGAGAACCTTGGCGATAGCCTCAACGCTTCCCTTGACGCGGAGAGAGAAGAAGCTAGCGGCCAGACCGGAGCCATAGCTGAACAGTGCTATCCTCTTGCCCTGGAGGGCGGCGTCGTCAACGTGCGAGACCAAGCTGGCCAGACCGCCCCAGACGCTGGCGCAGTACATGTTGCCGCAGTTGGTAGCGACCTGAATGCCGGGGTTGACGCGCTCCTGGAAGCGCTTCTTGGTGAGACCCCAATGAAGGGTCTTTCTCGGACCACCTTATCGGTCAGGGACTTCTCGTAGTCCATGTCACGGATGTCAGGGGTGACCTCAGCGAACGCCTTGTTCTCGGGGTCGGCGAGGTAGTCGTGGTACAAGAGGCGGGCGTACGACTTGGCCACGAGCTTGCAGGTGGGCGAGTGGAAGGCCAGGTAGTCAAAGCGGTCTAGAGAAGTCTTGGGAACAGCGGGCTCGGCAGCGCCGTTGGTATGGCCGTTGGTGCCATTGGTGCCGTTGACAACTTGCGCCTCGCGCTTGCAGTAGGCACGGTAGGCACCGTCAAGGGCCTTGGAGTAGCAGTTGATCGAGTAGTGACCGTCGACGTAGGGGTACTCGCTCGTCAGGTCGGGCTTGTAGAAGTCGTAGGCGTGCTGCATGTAGCTGCCGCGGAGACCAGGCTCGAAGGCGAGGGGCGCATCGGGACCGATGAGGAGGGCAACGGCACCAACACCACCGGTGGGCCGAGCATTACCCTTGGCGTACAGCGCGATGTCGCCGGTAACTACGATGCCATCACGGCCATCCCAAGCCGAGGACTCGATCCAGTTGATGGTGTTGAAAACGGCGTTCGTGCCGCCGTAGCAGGCGTTGACGGTGTCGACTCCTTCAATGTTGGTGTTGTCGCCAAAAAGCTGCATCAGTACGGACTTGACCGACTTGGACTTATCGAGGATGGTCTCGGTGCCGACCTCGAGGCGGCCGATGGAATCGGTGTTGACATTGTAGTTCTTGAGCAACTTGGACAGAACGGTCAAGCTCATCGAGTAGATGTCTGGGATGGCGGGGTAACCCGCGTCAAATTAGCACATGAGCACACGACTGGTTGTGGTGGCCCCGCCAACCGCCTGTTGCCAGGGACCAGGCAGGCAGGGTCGGTGGCGGGGGAGTGCAGCTCCGAGGGGCCAAAAAAAACACAACCTCAAAACACCACCAAAGATTCGAGGCAAACAGGGAAAATTACTGACCTTCCCGATCGTCGCAAAAGCTCATCTTTGTCTGCCCAAGGCCGATCGTGTACTTTCCGGTGCCGACGCCATCGAACTTCTCGAGCTCGGATTGCTCGACATACTACGCGGTTCACGATTGTTAGCGATGTCGGCGCCAAGGTTGTAACTAACAAGGGGCCACGCGCATCAAGCGCTGCTCATGCAAACACGTACCTGGCTGGGGACGTAGATCTCGATGGCTTTGATGCCGATGTTCTGGGGACGAGAAGCCATGTCGGGCGTACGATTGGGTTTTTCAAGTGAGGATTAACGGTAGAATGGTGTCGAGAAAAGAGTCGGTCGGGAGGAAAAGGGAGTGGAGGGCACTCTCGCTTTTGGAGGGGTAGATAAAGTTAGCGCAAGATCCCATGTTATTTCAACAGCCATTCACCGCCTGTTTCGCCATCGTTGTGGATAGGCCCCAGTTTTCCCAACATGCACGTTGTTGGGCATATGGTGATGGCCTGGGAGGTGAGGTGGCAGCAGGGGGGCGTTCGTACCTAAGTTGGGTATCTTTGTTGTCCGCAGGAAGGTTTGGTGTGGACGTGTTTGTCTTTGTTGAAGGTGTGGAGGTGGGAGGTGGGAGGTGTTCGATGAAAGATTGGAGACAGGACGTGGGCAGTTGGGGTGTGGGAGTGGCAAGAGCCGGAGTTCAAATATTAATGGGGAACAATAAGTTGAGCCGATCAGACAATAGTTCCTCGCCCGGATCTTACGTGGGCTTGCCGGGGGCCAGAAGAAAAGACGCAAGGTCAAGCAGGTCGAGAATGTCACGGACAACAGCTCGGCACGTTGCCTGTGCCCACGTCGCTCCCCTCGAGTGGTTTGGCTCCGCTGTGGGCTTTGTGCCGGAGCAATGAACCTGGCAGATCTAATCTCTCTCTAGTGGTTGTTTTAGGCTAGATTGAAGAACATGGATACCTCTGCAAGCAACGCAACACCCCGTTGTCGGACGAGTATTTGCGATTTCGTCACTTGTGGTGTTTCTGTCCGAACTTGTTCTCCGATCCCCATCCATTGCCCCAAAAATTTCCAAAAAAAATCGTCATGGGCCGCAACGTCACATGCTCCCGCCCTCAGCTCGATTTTTCTTCCAGAGTCTCACAGCACACACAGTACAACCTAAAAGTGACTTTGGAAAGGGGGATAATCCATGGAGTAGTGGCAAGGAGAGACAACCTTTTGGGCCCCATCTGCAACCCGATCTGGTGCAAAAAGGCCCCACTGACGTCCCAACGCGCCATTCGTCAGCGGGACATAGCGGGTCACAGTGGGTCTCACCGCTGCAGGAACCGGTCTCCGTCGCTCGAGCCGCCAGTTGTTCCCCTCCACCATCAAAATGCCCCAGGTGGTGTCGCGGCGTCGATGTGGCTGAGTAACGTGACAATCTTCAACCGTCCTTCGATTTGTGATAGAACCAGGTTCCCAATCCCGCTTCGTCAGCGGCCGCCAATGATCGCCGGTCTAGATTCTCAGGTACCACAACGACATTTCCATGAGGGCATTCAGACACGCAGACCAGCAGGAGAGCAAAACTGCCTATGCAGGATGGATGGTATGTCGGTAACTTTGGATTTTGATGTCCATGGTGGGTGTGCTTCGGCATTCTGATAACCGCAATCGAGTAACTCGCTAAGCAGTCTCGATTACATCGCTGCAGCATCTGGCTCCCGGGTCTAGCCTCGTTGCCATCAAAATCTCGCATACAGATTGAGTAAGGTAGGTAGGTATCTAAAATTCCGCCTGTGTAAAGAAAACCAAAACACCAAAACAGTCTCCAAACCCCAGAACTCCGCTCTATGCAACCCGCCAAGCGCAACCCTAAAGCAGTAGGTAACATGCTCCCCAAATCGCTGACGCCATCCAGATTACGTACCCATGATCTGATAATCAGGGGTCTGGGAAGCCTCAGTGCGCCTCGACCACCCGATCGGCAGCCGCTTCTGACGGCGTCCCATACCCTGAATCAGCGCCCGGGGTCCGTAACGGCAGCTCGGCGGCCTCCTTAGCCTTGACCGTGTCGACGGTGATGGTCGGGACGACGACGACAGGCTCCACCTTGGCTGCGGACGCGTCCTTCTCTTCCAGCTGGACAGGGGCGGCGGCAACGTCGGCGGTAGCAGCCGGAGGAGCAGCCGGGGAAGCGGAAGGATTAGCAGGAGCAGACTTGCGCTTCTTCTTCGACGACTTCTTCTCCTCGCGTTCCGACTCGGAGGACTCGGACTCGGCCTCAGACGACGAGGGCTCAGAACCGGACTCCTCCTCTCCGCTCCCGGCGTCCTTGCTCTTGTTCTTCTTCGACTTCTTCGAAGCCCGCTTCTTCTTCCCCCCCTTCTTCTCCTTTTTCTTCTCCTTCTCCTCCTCCTCCTCCTTCTTCTTCTCCTCCTCCTCCTTAGCCTTCTTCTCCGCCTCGCGCTTCTCCTCGGCCTCCTTCAGCTCCTTCTCCTTCTTCTCCTTCCGCGTCGCCACCACCCACTCCTCGGCGCCCGCCACCGCTTTCTCCGGGTGCCGCTTGTTCTTAAGCAAGAACCCTTGGATCTCGGCCGGCGAGAACTCGTGCGCGGGAATCTTGGCCGCGAACTCGCCCGCCAGCACCTCGACCCGCGCGATGGTCTCGGCCTTCTTGCGCGCCGCCTCGGCCTCGGCCGCCTCCCGCTTTCCGCTCCTCCTCCGGCGTCAGCCGCGGCACCGCCGCCTTGATGCTGCGCTCGAGCTGGAACAGCGCCCGCGAAGACTCAACTCCGGCGTCGACGGCAGCGGTGCTCGCTGCTCTCTGGGCTGCCGGGGGTGGGCGCGTCGTCGCCCTCGAGCGGCGCGTAGATGGCCTTGAAGATCTGCGAGGTCATGGATGTGTCGGCCCGGTCGAACTTGACGATCATGTCGACGCGCCCCGGGCGGATCAGCGCCTTGTCCAGTTTCTCGATGTGGTTGGTCGTCATGATCAGCATCTGCTCTCTTGCGAGGCCACGCCGTCCAGGATGTTGAGCAGGCCCGAGAGCGAGAGCCGGCCCGTCACGGGCGGGGTGGGCGTCGTTGGCGACCCGGGCTGCGCGGGGCGTGTGCTGCTCGTGGTCGTGTCGTCGCTGTCGTCGCTGGCGGTGGCGGCCGGGGCTTGGGTCCCGTCCTCGCGCGTGTGCGTAAGGCCGGCCGTGTCGATGTCCTCGAGGAGCACGACGCAGCGGCGCGGCAGCTCGGCGAAGAGCGTGGCGAGGTTCTCCTCGTTGGCGGTGACGGAGCTGAGGCTGACGATGTAGATGCGCATCTTGAAGAAACCGGCCAGGGCCAGGCTGAGCGAGGACTTGCCGGTGCCTGGAGGGCCGTAGAGCAGGTAGCCCCTGCGGTAGGGGATGCCGCGGTTGGCGTACCAGCGCCGGGTCGTCGGGTTGAGGTAGTCGGTCACGTCGTCGATGAGGTCCTGCTTCAGCTGGTCATTCAAGATGACGGTTGAGAAGGGGCGCGATGTCCGCGACATGCAGCGCTGCCATTGCGGCTCCGTGCTCCCGGCCTTGGAAGTGCCCCGGTAGATGGCTGTCTTGGCTTCGTCCTTCTTAAGGAACGCGTCCCGTGCCTCGTGTAGGAGCTCCTTGAGAATGGCCGGGTTCCGACCGAAGCACGAGATGGAGATCTCCTCTCGCTCGCTGGCCGTCATGTATGCGGACTGTTGCTGGTTCTGGGTCCGGCGGAAAGAGAGGATGCGGCCCTTGTAGATGAACCAGTGGCTGCCGAAGGTGGGCGTGTAGGCGAGGGCCTTCTTCTTCTGGCCCATGGAGCCGCCTTCTTCGCCCTCCTCGCCCTCCTCGTCATCGTCAAAACTCCGCCATCTGCTCGCAGGGTTAGTTAGGCTATTCGTCTTAAAGGCTGAAAAGTTATTGGGTAATCACATACAGATACCAAGACCGCTATCAGCCATGTTAGTCGTCATGTCCGTCAACGGTTTGGGGTAAACAGGTAGGGTGAGTTACTTACACTATTGAGGTTTGTGTTGACAACAAATCGCCTCGCACCCTGAGCAAAGCGCTGGTTGGACACCCAAGCCATCAAGTAGTTGAAGATCTCATCATCGACGCGGACATCACACCGTCTTTACAAAACATGGTCAGCTGGGCTCCGCAAAAGGGGCATGGTTCGGGGTTCAACATACGACATCAGATGGGATTCGGCCAGGTCTGAAAAGTAGTCGCTGAAATAACGCCATGCGAAGGTGAGCCCACCGAAAAGGAGGACCAGCGGGATGTAGAGGTTCAGATCAATATGAAGGTATTTGTTGAGAGCGCTGGAAAAAACTATAAATTTGTGTCAATTAGTTCTTCATTTGGTTTGTGTTTGTGCTTGTGTTTTTGTCTCTTGTTTTTAACAAGAGGAGGGGCACCCGCGAACAGGGGTCGTTCACTACCTAGGCATGGGCAGTTTCAACCGTAGGCTCAAAAAGAAGACATACCAGAAAATCCCGGGAAGAAAAGGTCCAAAAGGTAACTTTGAGGAACACCCGTCGTCATTCCCTCGCCCCCGTCGGGGGAGGGTGGGACAGCGTCCATGGCAAGTGATTCAAGTAGCCGGGTAATAGAATACGAATGATAACCTGTTGGGAATACGGCGAAAGGGCTGACAGGGAAGGGATCTGAAAACTCCGAAGAATACAGTTTGAAGGTAGGTTCCTCTAGGCCGAGGGGAAGGCTGTTCTCTTATTTGTACTGAGGCACGAGCCCTGGTCGATGGTGGGTGCTTGCGTGGAGGATTCTTGGTGCGTGGGCTGCAAGGCAGGTCTGGGGTTGATCTAGAACCGTGGTTGGCTACTTCGTTTGCTCGTCCTCAGTCACGCTTATTTATCTCCACAACTGAAGGCAGAAGCATGGCGATTATGGCCCTCTTTTGAGCAAGGTTCTGTGAGGCAACCCAGCTCATCCGATTTCATAGGTACTTGGCTACCTAGGCAGGGGTTGTTTGGTTGGCTGTTGGAATGTAGGTACAGACGCACACAGCCGCCCATCGACAATGCATTTCGGCGGCATTGCATGAGTGCATTCCGGTCCAATGGCCCCCAAACCCTCCGTGGGACTCCGGCCGGCGTCGCCCGTGCTGCCACAATCTCGGCGGTCATCCCGAGAAAACGGTTCCCTCCGATGTGGTGCCCTGAGCCACAATCTCCACATGCGCTTGTAATCGCAGGATGAGGATCACGAGGAGGACGGTGACGTGGGCAGCCAGTCACCCTCAGCCTCCCCCACAAAGATGGAAGTGGTGGCGGATGATGTGCCGGCCGCTGCCTGGTCACCAAGAAACGGAACCCCACAATGGAGATCTTCTGAGGACGTAGTCATGCCCGTTTAGTGCTCGCCGAGCTACCTAGCATTTGAAATGACTGACTTCGGCGGAAGGCTGCGCGCGGTGGGACTCGCGCGGGTACTGTTCCTAGCCAGTCGACCGAGTTTGTGGCATAACATAAACTGTCGGGTGTAAGGTTTCTAGGTTGCCAGGCACCATCGTATATGGAAGGCCTTGGTTGTGGGTGGGCCAGGGATTTTCTCAGGTCCAGTTCAATCGGGTTCGATCAGGCCAAGAGATGCGCTGACGCTGCTGAGTGAGGTGCATCGAACGGAGATGTAGGTGGCCCAATCAAGGTCTGATCAAGCTGCATCTGCATGATGCCCGTCGAGGCGCGCCACAGGAGTGGGATGTCTTTTCTTGAGAAGAGACATTAAGATTGGACGTTGTCCGAGGCGGTGAGGCGTCTGGCAGGCAAGTCAACCAGCGTGGCGGCGGGGCAAGCGGCCTGAATGGGGCACGTGGGGTCGACCTTGCAGCCAGCCCTATAGGGAAAAGTACAGGGACCGAATTGGCATCCCTGCCGGGCTGGCGTTGATTCCAGATTGCAGTGATTTAATTCTTCTCTCAGAGCTTAACGACACAGGTTATAGACAGCTATTTACCTGCCTGAGGCTCTGGGATCCTTTGTCTCGCCCAAACATGAATTGAGTTTTGTGCTTCCCGTCTTAACGTGGATTTGTGTCACGGTTTTCCTGTATAAATCGTTGAATTGGGTTCAACTAACAGCACCCCACAATTTGGAGGCAAAGACCGGAACCTGCTCCTTTCTTTTCCTCTCCGTTTTTCTTCTAAAGTACCGCACTTACAAATTCCTCTTCGATCAGACCTTTATTGATCCTCTTTTTGAGCCTCGTGTGAGTTTCCGAAGCATCTTTGGCCGCTGGGCGATCCGATTGGTAATTAGTGGGGCAAATTCTTCAGAGCCTCGTCCCAGGAATAACTTTGCGAACCACAGGGACCTCAGATGGGCCGGCCGCAGAGGCGGCTGCCTCATCCCGAAAAGAGGGTTCTGTGCCGTCCCGCGCAGCGCCTCAGACGAAATGCGGTCATCAAAGTAGGACGAGGCATGCTTCACCGTGGCGCAGCCCAAGGCCGGGACGGATGGTGGCCTACCCCGCGTTGGCCGACCGAGCGCCCCACCACCACCGGAGGGGACGGGCGAGCACACGAGCGGCGAGTCGAGGAATCGAGGGATCGAGTTTCCGTTCGCCAAGGAGGGCTCCCTCCGCTTCGTGCCAATGGCACGGAGGTGTGTATACGACACCCCGGTTGCAACGGGACGTTCATACCTGCGTCGGCTCGAAGCCTAGAAGCCTAAAAACGAGGGCGCCAATACGCGCCTACGCCGTGACTCACCGTCACAGCGTCAACTATCACGCGATGTGAAGCGCTGTGTTCGCGGCGTGACGACCGGGGTGCGGCACGGATGTGTATTCTTTGGGGGTTAGGGTTACTTACAACCAGACACACATGCAACGTCGGGTGCCGGCTGCTGTTGTGGTTGTTGGACACAATGTTTCCCGCGGAATCTGTGAGTTATACCCGGTCGAGGGACAAGTGCAAGGACTCCCAGAACGACTCGGTAAGGACTCGGAATCATCAGGTGTGAGCCAAGCCTGAGTACAGCCAAAGAGAAGTCATATCTCATTATGGTAGATCAATCTTCTGCCGCCAAGAAGAACAGGACCAAATTGAGGGACCGATGAAGGCGATATCTGACCCAACAAGAACTATCCGTTCTGTTTGCCGGATACTATGCCGATAATGGATGGATGATGTTACACAGGAACCTCGCCTGCCCGAAGCCCGACCTGAAACGCCGTATGGGAAAACACCAAAGAAACGCCTTGAATGAACCGTGCAACAAATATCGCCCGAAGTGACCGAACTCCAAAATCAATCATCAACCGTCCACAAACACCTGGACGCCGCCGCGGCCGGGTACGAAGTGGCCTCCAGGGGGTGGTGGTGGCGGCGGTGGCATCCCGCCAGGTGTCGGCTGTGGTGGAGGGGGCATAGGAAAGCCGGCCGGGGGCATCGGATGCGGAGAAGCTTGTTGCGGGTAGCCATACATGGGCTGGAAGGCACCCGGCGGAGGTCCCTGCTGGGGCGGCATTGGCATGCCGGGCTGCATCCCAGGATGCATACCGGGATGCATTGGGGGATGCTGGTACGCGCCGGGGTTCTGGCCGCCGTAGTCATCGGCGCTACCGTCGCTGCTGCTGTCGTCGTAGTCGTCATCGTCATCGTCATCGTCATCGTCGTCATCGACCCTGGCATTCCTCCCCCAGGTACCGGTGGGAGGAGGAGCGTTGCGCTGGGAAGCGCGAGAGGTTCTGCCTTTCTTTGAAGATTTTTGTTTCCTGGGGGGAGACGAATATGACACCGAAGTTGGCTCCTCCATGTACCAATAAGGAGCGGTAGCTTCGACTAGATAAACCTGGCTCGCTGCGCTGGACCACGAGAACATGGAGCTGCCGGAGCCGCCGGAGCCGGTGCTCCGGGCATCGAAATCCTCGTCGTAGTAGCGGCGGACGCTCTTCGCTTTCCGGGGGTCGCGGCCACAGAAGTAGATCAGGGCTTTGACGGACCGGCTGTTGGGAAGGCGGATCTCTTTATAATCGCCGGAGGCCCGCGAGCTCGAGCCGGAGCCGCTTGAGCGACCTGACATGATGTAGGTAAATGGGCTCTTGAAGGGTATGGCTGTGTGGTGCTGTGTGGTCCCCCAATGTGGATAACAAACAACCTTGCTGTGTTATCGAAGATAGGGCAAGCTGATGTTGGTTTCGCGCCGAGGCAAGACTGTCCTACAACCAATTGGGACAGGGTAAACGTGTAGGGCAAAGGTGTAGGGCGTGAGATGAGGATAGTGTTCTCGTGTGAGTTTAGAAACAAAGAAAAGGAAGAGAAGATCGACAAAACCAAGCCGGGCGTCGCCTTGAAATATACACAATACAAACGGAAGCGCGCTCGGGGCGTTCAGCTTGCCAGTGTGATAAAAGCAGGCGCCGCATGCCCGCTTGAGCCGGGCACAGCGGGCGCGTCCAAGCTGCATGGTATCCATACTTAGCTCGACGCACCTAGTTTGTAGCGCCGAGGTGCTGGTTTCACACAGCTGAGTCAAGGTCCCAAAGTAGAGTGAACAAACAGCAGTCCAACCTCAATTGCACGAGCTGCGGGCATTGCAGCATCGCAGTCTGGTTGGCAATGAGTAGATCCAACTCCATTGATTCGTCCCACCACGGCGGAGCCTCGCCATCGACATCGGAAGGTGCGTTTGGCACAGAAGCCGGGCAATGATCGATTGGTGATCCGTCTTTCAGCAGGCCCTATCTCCTGCATCAGCCACACGCCCTGCTTTGGAGGGACAAAGTCTCTGAGAGGTCGGAGGTCTGCAGCCAGTTCCCATCTGCATCACAGCTTGGCGGTCAAGATGCGGGCACCCGTGCTGCGACCATCTCTTGCCATCCGCTTTTGGAAGGAAAATCTGGATGTACTCGGATGCACAGGGACACGAACTTCATGTGTGCGAAGGCCTGTCTCCGTCAAGATGGGTATGCCAAAGCTCATGGCATCAACGCCGGGAGGTTGGAAGTGGGGCTGTATGGTTCCGTTCCTCAGGTCACACTGCGCGGGGTCAAGGCTACAGGGCACCGGGATATGCGTCGAGAAGACGCGGGGCAAATTCATTTGGATGCCTTGCTGCACTTGCAGGCAGCCTCGTGGAAAGTCGAACCGGGCAAACCATGTTGTCGCCTTGATAGGTTTTGGAGAGGTGAAAGTTTTTGGGATGGTGGTGACGGGTTGGAGTGAGGCTGCGAAAACAAAACGATTTTGCCAATTAAGGCCTGGACGGCACACCTTTTCGGCTCGGGAGGGTGGGCGACGGCGAGGCCACCGAGGATGGTTGGTCTCCATTTTTTACGCGCCCTCGGGTGACTGCTGTGTGACTGAGGAAGCATGGGAGACTCGAAATTGGCAGGCGATCGAAAGCGTGCTCGAAGGTCATGGTTCGAGTTTGGTCACTGTTCTTTGTTAATTGCGATGGCATCAATCGGCGAACTTCCTACCCATCAAAAGCGACTCCAATGTCTAACTAGTGCTGCGTCGTAGGTGTTCTGTCTGCTGCATTTTGTAACGTGAGCCTCACAATCGCAAGTTTCATATGATATTTACATTGACAGAAGATCATGCGACTTTGCTGCTTAACACTGTTGTTCTTTAAGAGAACGTCCGATGAAGAAGAGAGTGATCAGGCTTGAATGAACAAAGAGTCCACTGGCCAACTTGCCGACGGGATCCTCTTGCTTCTACAGTGCGATTCAGTTTAGATTTGGCGCTCAGGCTAGCGGAGCGGTAAATGCCGTTACCCCACAAAATGTCCGAATCCATCTCTTCCATGTTTCCATGGCAGGTCTGGAACAGAATGCTCTTGCTTTTTTAAATTGAGAATGAATTGGTGGTATGGAACTACCGAGCGACGTTAGGGTTTGTGTTTTTCAACTTTAGCACTCATCTCGAACATTCCCGCTTCAGAAGAATGGCCCAAAAAATGACGCAGATGCACCCCAGGATTCCATCTCGGTCGATCGGCTGCAGCTCGCTTCGACGCTAAATATCTGCGACACTAGTGTAGCTCGTCTTCGTGTATGTATGTACATACTCCATACCTGACTTACACAGTAAATCGATGCATGGGCAGTGCTCCCCATTGAGAGCTTGCTAGAATCGATCGACCTCAGTCGCTCGAACAGACTTTTCGGCTCCCAGCACACTCTGTCGGCAAGGTCACGTCTTTCGTTCATAACCACGGAGTCATCCATGTAGCCGCCCGGCTGCACCCTTATATTCCCACCTTCCACCATCTAAATGTAGCCATCGGCTCAATCACCGGCAAATCCCAGGCAAGAGAGAGATTGGCTGGCTGTGGGCCATAGATTGCAGATGCTTGCCGAAGCTATGCTGACTAGCTCTATGCTGCAATGCCGGACGAAAAACGTGCTCTCGAGTCAGATTGACCTCAACAAAGGCCATGGAGATCGGGCGATGGGGTGCGGGGCCGCCTGCATCTTTTGTTCCCCAGCGGCCAATTCAAGGTTCGGCGAGTCTAAAAGAGTCCGTCGGGAGGGATAAGCAGCAACTTGGCGTCACCTCATATGACGCCAAGAGGAGGGCGTTTGTTGGTGTCCGCCCTGACAAGAAATATTTGCGGCGGCCCACCATCACGGCAACAAATTCTGTGGGCGTGCACGGCGTGGAGGCGTTTCGACCTGCTCATCTTTCCGCATCTGATCGCCACGCCAAGCAGTCCCCCGGGGGTCCGGTCAGACCCACCGAGCAACATCCCACCAATCGCGGTGCCCGATCTTGAGTTTCGAAGTTGAGTCCAGACTGCTTGGTGTCCCTGAACTATCCTCCGAGATCCTCTGCGCTTTGCGACTCATCTGGCTGTTCTCTCTCAACTCGGCCCTATTGGACCCGTTAACTGAATTCTTGGAATCTTGGAACGGGATGTGCAGATCCACAGCGGAGATTCACCGTTGCTCCCCCATTTCAGCCTGAGCACCTGCCAATCACCATCACTGCGACCCCCCGCCAAACACCCCCGGGGAGACATACACACAAGAGCCAGCACGCTTCCGGCAAACCATTGTGCTGAGAGAATCAACTACGGCCCTGCGAAAACCCGGCACGAACCTGTGAACCTACCGTCGACTAGCGAAAAGAGGGGAATTACCGGCCATCGACGACCCCGTGGGGAGCCCCCTCTCGCCATTGGAGTCGGCGGCTGCCAGAACCCATCTCTCCGAAGCCTGGACATGTACCGGTGTCTCGGGTGAAAGGCGCGAGCCCAGGTTATGGAGTCGAAGGACAGCAAGGGCGGTGATCTGGAGCGGAGAAGGTCAATTCGGGCGTCCGTGAGGGAATCGGTCGATGATGGAGACCGAGAACACGATCTCGCCCTAGAAGGCATGGTTACAGATGGGTTTCGGCCGACCGATGCCAGCGGCGCAACAGCGCCGGCAACACCATCCCTCACCTCGGCCTCGTCGACGACCCTTTTTTCCGGAGAGAGTTCGACGTCCCCCTCGACAAGTGACCCTTCTTCCACGCCGACAAAACCCCCGCTCCCACAGTACACATTGTTTGTACGACCAGAGGCCGATGCGCTAACCCGCCAAACGACGAATTCGACCGGATCAACCGTTTTCGTTCCCCATGATAGTCCATATCAAGGGCCGTCTAGCGCATCACATCCCTATCAGATGTATCCGCAGAATGTGAGAGTGGCGAGAACATTAAGTATGGCAACGTCATCGACGATGCCTATGTCCGAATCATCGTACCGCGGGCCGAGGGGGCCGAGCCACCCTTACGGCCTCTATCCGCAAAGCGATGCCATCGGGCCAGATGCAACCCTGACGAGTGCTATCCCTCTTGGCTTCCGCGGCCTCCCGGATCAGTACCAGCGGCGGGTAGGGCCCGAAGGTGAAGAGGCCGCGGATATGATCGGCCCTGGAGGTCACACCGAACAACTACCCCCCTACACTAGGTATCAGAATGACGCATATGCGCATAAAGCAGCAACGGCCAACGACCCCAACGGTGCAGTGCAGGGCGCGGTAATCACTTCACCAGTTCTCACAACACCTGCATCCACCATCCCGCCCATCTATGGCGCTGGGGGCATTGGGTTAGCTACAACCAATCCCGAATTTGAGTCCACAGATGACTTGGACTCCCCGAGGTCACGCCACTCGACCCGCAGCTTCACGTCGGATGACAGTCAACGGCGGATCAGGGTGGGCGATGAGGACGTATCAGAAAAAAGGAAACCGCCCAAGAAATGGCAGGCCTGGATGCGGCGAAAGCTCTGCGGCATTATCCCATACTGGGCTATATGCTTGACTGCTATCATATTGGTCGTGTTGTTAGTGGTGTTGGGCGCCGTGGTTGGCACGGTCGTAGGTAACAAACAGAGGCGGCCACCGCGAAAGGGTGGGGTCTGGTAAGTGGTGATACCCCATAAGTTCTATACACTCTCCTTTACCTATGCTAACCTTGCTGCCCTAGGGAGCCGCCATATGACGCCACGCCCATCCCGCCGCCACCGGATCTCCAGCCCTTACCCACGGGTACCTTTGGACTTCCGTTGTTGACCAACCGCATCTCCAGCACCTGCTTCCAAAATCCCACTCTGTCACAAGCATGGAGCTGCCACCTTGTCATCTCGGGCATGACTCTGAGTGTCGCGAAGCATGAGCGCGGCTACCACGCTTCACTGGATTTTAACCGCTCGTATACGATGATGGACGGGGTTTACTCTTATGGGGAGCAGCCCCCGATGATCGAAAAGTCGTTTGAGCTCGAATTAGTGGAGGACAAGTTTGAGCCTAGCCGCGGCCCCGCTTGGTTTAAGATGGTCTCGTACAACAAGACGGTAATTCTACCTGAAGGGTGGCTCGGCTCATCAGGCGACGATGCAGAGGCTCAGAAGAGGAGCCGCCACGCCGCCACGATTGGCGCGGGCATATCGAACTTCAAGCGCAAGGGGATCGCGCAGCCCGGCGATAAGCCCTGGGTCTGCAGCTGGCCGAACACCTACCTCGAGCTCTTCATCTACGCCCAGCAGAACTCGAGCTTCTCAAACTGGCCGAAGCCACTGTCGGTGTCCATGTCCTCGGCCCCTTCAACATCATCTGCGACACCACCCCCAACTTCGGCCACCGCTCCGGTCGATGGATCCGGGTCTTCCTCGGAAAGCTCATCCCCATCGCCCAGCGACCCCAGGACCGGTGGCCCAAACAACCTAAACATGCCTTACAACAACCCCCCGCATAATTTCCCTCGCTCACCCCCCAGCTCAACACCAGCGTCCATGGAAACGGAACACACGGCGACCGAATCCTCCACGGCAACATCGTCAGGCCCGTACGGACCGATTGACACGGGCCATGGTTTCCCGTCGCTGCCGGCGCCGTACCCGCGAGTCATCAAGCTCCAGGAGCGCCGCATATCGACAGAGGGCACGCCCCGCGCCCGGTGTACGCAAGTCGAGATCCAGGGGCCTGACCAGAAGGCCCGACCGGTGCGAGGGCCCGGCGGGAAGCCCGTCATCGTGGAGATTGAGGAGACCGACCCATTCATGCCGCCCGGGCCGCCGGGTCCGGACGGGATAGATGATGTTAGTAAGAGGGCGCTGCAGGGCTGGGACCAGGCGGTGGGTGTGCTCGGGAGGGATGAACCTGGGGGCGTTGGGGTGCCGGATATCAGCCCGTGCGGATGCATGTGGTTTTTGACGTGATCTCACTAAATGGTGTTGGGGCTGCTTTTTACGGTTCGGGAGCGACTTCATCTGAGTCCGTTTTTTTGCCTTAGTTTATTTTCTTGGAAACTTCAAATTGGAGAAGGGGACGGTTAGGTAGTGGGCGTTTGTTTAGTAGGATGACTGCCCGGTAAATGAGCATATGTATTACAAGGACGGGGCATGCATGATGTATTTATTGCTATATTCAAGCGATAGCAACACGCTTGGTTACACATGTTCTTTTGATGGAAGCTCTCGTCTTCCCTTCCCTGATGCTAGTATTAGTGGGGTGGACGTATGTACTAAAATGTGCTTTAGCTCGTTAACTTTTAGGTTCTTAATTGCCGAAACAAATCGCGGAGCGCATGCAACGGTGCCGGTCCCTTGCAGGCTAGTTCAGGAACAGGCACATGGGAGCTGAGCCCCCCATGCCTCAGCCGCACTGGGGTGGAGATCTTTTCTCTCCTTTCTCATCACCACTCTTCTTTTTCCTGTAGGTGTGTCACTGCTACTGTGTCACGGCAGCCGCCACCATGGCAGACTCGGGGCACTCTCCAACCGATATCATCACGTATATCGGCGTGCCACTTGTAGGTTCCATTTCCCGGCATGGTTATTACTTGTAACCGAAAGTACACGACTAATAGATCCCAAAAGGCCGTGCTTGGTGTCTTACCCATCCTTTACAACACCATCGCGACGCTGGTGGCTTTATCACGCATCAGGCGCATGCTGCGACACAGCAAGCTGACGGCCCTCACTCGCAGCGATGTTGTCAACCGCGTGATCGAGGTCGAGCTGCCGCGCTATGCCGTGCGCCCCATGGACCGCCTTGCCGACCGCGACGAGTACTGGACACTCTCGCGGCACCCCTCGAGCATCCCCGGCGGCAGCTGGACCACCTTCAACTGGCGGATGAACGTTATCGGGCTCAACACGCAGCGTGTCGAGTACGCTGACCAACTGAGACAGCCCCAGGTCGAGGTGGCCCTTGATGAACTTGTCTCTTACTTGCTAGATCTCGGCGCCCAGCCAGATCCTAACGGATGGCGCCTCCTGCGGTCGTCGGGCCTGTGGACGCCCGTGGGGTGCACTCTGATGCGCGCCCCGGATGGGCTGAACAGCGCCTTGACCATCGCACCACTCGATGGCTCGGACGGACACCTTAGCCTAGCCGTCACCTGGACAGGGCCATGGACGACGCGCGACCACTCCCACCTCCCACCATACTGGGTGCGTCTCTACCCGCCACCGCCCCCGCGACCGGCAGCAGTCGAGGAGGACCCTTCGACAACAGAACCAGAAGACGGAGCCTCTTCTAAATCCGCGACTGAACGAAGAGATTCCAACGAACCACTCCAGAAAGCGACATCCACCACCACCAGCCTGCGCAAACCCTCCCTCAACTCCGCCCAGCAAGAAGGGGCCTCCAACGCCCGCCAACCCATCACCTGCCAAATCTCCTCGGACGGCATCGTCACGGCGCTCTCCCGCCCCGACAACAACAACCCCCTCCCCCAGGAACACGACCACGACCAAACCCTACACATCGAGCACCTCCGCATCCGCAGCACCACCACCACCGGCACGTGGTTCGCCAGCGCGGCGACCGCCTACGGCACCTCGAGCCAGACGATCCTGTGGAACTACAAGATTCCGGACGGGGTGCTAGGGTTCGCGCGGCGCGAGACGGTGCCCTGCGGCGTGCTGGTGCTGCTGGGCGTCGTCGACGAGTCCGCCACGCCCGAGTGGGCGTCGGCGTCGGCGGCCACGCTGGCGGACGATCGTGCCAGGCAGTTGGACGAGTTTAGTCGGAGGGCGAGGGCCCAGAGGGAGGCGGTAATGGCGGAGGCCAGGATGAGCCCGGCGGAGAGGGCGGTTGCGCAGAGGGAGAGGGGGATTAAAGAGGCGGAGGGGCGGTTGTGGGATAGTGAGTTTTTTTTTTTTTTTTTCTGTTTTCTTGTTTTGTTTTCTTGTTTTGCCCAGTGATGGAGGCTAACAACAGTGCAGTGCGTGAGAGGCAGAGGGTTGAGGCGCAGCGGCGGGAGGCGCGCTTGATAGAGGCGCTGCAGAGCCCCAAGTGGGATGCGAAGCTTGTAGCCGAGCATAGCTTGGCGTGGTTGGTGAAGAACGGGGAGGTGGATGAGCGGGTGGAAGGGGTGAAGGAGGCCGTTGGGGGCGTGCTGCACCGGATGGTCCTAGATGGGCAGTTTGCGACGAAGCTCTGCCAGATGTTGGACCTGTGGAAGGCTTGGGCGGAGAACGCGGGCATGCGGAGGTCCGATCTAGAGGCGTTACAGGGTGACCAAATCACCTTTGCGTATGCCACGCTGCTGGTGGCTATCATCAAGGATACATCGACGGCCCTCGAGGGAACCGTGGCGATGGACCTCCAGGAGTGTCTGCGGATGTGGAGGACGGTTAGGCTGGGGTAATTCCCACCCAGAATGTACTTCAGTTGTTAGATTATCAATGCCCCTAATGTATATATGCACATGTACAATACACCTTTTATATCATCACACACATACAATACTATCCTACAAACCAAGCCCCCAGTCCCATCAACCAACGTTTTGCACCCCCACAAAGTAATTTCCCACCTTCTCACTCCCCCTAACCTCTTTCCACCCAAACCCAGGCACAAACACCACCCCCATCACCCTCGGCACCCCCCACACGCCGCCCTTCCCCGCAAAATACGCCCTCAGCTCCTCCTCATTAATATACTTATACCAATCATGCGTCCCCTTGGGCACCACCCCAAGAATATCCTCCGCCACCAAGTTCGTCGTCACCCAACTCGTCCAGGTCCTCGCAATCGTACTCAACACCAACCAACCCCCCGGGCGCACAAACTCGCCCACCCGGTCGAGGAACGCCGCCGGGTAGTCGACGTGCTCGACCACCTCGAACACGCTGACCACGTCGAAGCGGTCGGCCGGCGCCGCGGGAAGCGGCAGCGACTCGATCGTCTCGCTGAGGTAGGTGAGCTTGCCGCCGCGGCTGAGGGACGGGTCACGCTTTGCGTGGGCGCGCGCCACGGCGAGGATCTGCGGGGACGGGTCGATGGCCGTGACGGAGGCCGTGGTGGGCAGGCGCGCGGCGGACTCGGCAAAGATGCCCCCGCCGCAGCCCACGTCGAGGTAGCGGAGGGGGTTGGGGGTGGGGTCGGGTTGCGGGGAGGAGGCGAGGCAGGCCTGGATGAAGTCGTGCCGGTGCGGGTTCATCAGGTGTAGGGGACGTGATGGGCCGTGCGGGTCCCACCAGGAGGAGGCGAGGGCGGAGAAGTGGGAGATTTCGGTTTCGTTCACGGAGGAGGAGGTCGGGGATGAGGGGTTGTGGTGGGCGGGCGGGGTGGTGCTAAGCTTTCGTGATGGAGGTTGAGCTCGAGATTGTTGGGGGTGGAATTGTTGGAGCCATGGGGCCGGCCTTGAGGCTGGGTGCGCCGCGCGGAGGGCCCTCGGGGTGTGCCGTAGCGATGATCGCATTTCCTGCTATGAATTGATGTTCGGGGGCATTTGGCCGTGCCGCGCGGATCGGATCTTGGGTTCGTCTAAAATCGAGGCCGGCGGTTTTTAGAGGGCCGCTGCAACAAGCCGCAGGGTTACAGCAGATTCCCAGCCGCGCGGGGTTCTAGAACAGTTCTAGCGCCTCCCCCAGGCCCCGTCCCATGCCCCGCTCCCGACGGCCAGGGTCTTGTCTTCAGGGTCCGGTGCTATCCCGAGGATCTCAAGATTGCCGAGTTCGTGGATGAGGAAGATGTTTGTCAGCGCCAGTCATCCGTTGGTGATTGAATGAGCTGATTGAAAACTTCACTCTGTAATCAAGTCGATCATGTTAGTCATACCACAGTTTGATTCATCGGGCCGTTCCGTTCGGTGTGCGATCTCTTTCAGCATTTCCCAATCGTACCGAGTGCTTGTATGTATGTCCCGGTAATACGTGGGCACATTTTACGGGTTCCCCTCGGTCAATCCGAGACTTCGGCATCTATCACCCCACCAACACCGAGGGCGTTGTTCCCAGCGGAACCATCCCCGTTCTTGACATTTGATTCCATATCCTTCCCTCTTCTTGAGAAACCGTCTTTTGGTGCCATCTACTTCATCCGAACAACATCAGATGGGAGCTGAGTAATCCTTCCGGAGCCACACTTGCCGAATTCGCTTTCATCGCAAGCGCAATCGCAATCGCAAATTCGCCCTTCTCTTTTTTTTTTCCAGCCAACACCAACACCACCCCGCCGCCGACACATCACCACCTCTCCTCCCGCCAAACCGACAACCACATCCCCGATCGCAACCATGCCATCCACTGCCCCCGCCGATCAAATCCCCGCCTCCCAATTCGACTCCATCCCCGACACAATCCAAGCCTTTGGTACGCCCTCCCACCCACCCTTCACCCCCTGACCCCATATAACCCCCCCGCTAACCTCCCCCCCTCCCACCAGCCGCCGGCGAATTCGTCGTCGTCCTCGACGACCCCTCGCGCGAGAACGAAGCGGACCTCATCATCGCCGCCGAATCCGTGACCACCGAGCAGATGGCGTTCATGGTGCGGTACTCCTCCGGGCTGATCTGCGCGCCGGTGCCGGCCTCGCGCGCCGCGGCGCTCGCCCTGCCCCCCATGGTGGCCGTCTCGCAGGACCCGCGCGGCACCGCGTACACGGTCAGCGTGGACGCGGCGGACCCGTCCGTGACGACGGGGATCAGCGCCCGCGACCGCGCGCTGGTGTGCCGCGCGCTGGCGGATGATAAAGCGGGACCGGGGGATTTTCGCAGGCCGGGGCATGTCTTTCCGCTGCAGGCTCAGGCCGGCGGCGTGAGGCAGCGGCCGGGGCATACGGAGGCGGCGGTGGATTTGTGCCGGCTGGCGGGGAAGAAGCCGGCCGCGGTGATTTGTGAGTTGGTGGATGACGGGGCCGAGGTGCCCGGCCGCGCGATCCGGGAAGAGCCCGGTATGCTGCGGGGGGAGGCGTGCGTGGCGTTTGCGAGGAAGTGGGGGTTGAAGGTTTGCACGATTGCGGATATGGTGGCGTACTTGGAGAAGGTGGAGGGGAAGATTGAGGTCAACGGTTCATGAGAGGCCTATCTTTGGGGAGAGGGGATGGTGTTCCTTGTGGGTGGAGCGTTGTGAACGGTATATACGATGGCACATATGGTATTCATACTGCATCTGAGACACACTTTGTGGTGTCTCAAACGAAGGCTTGAGGAGCATGTTTACATTTCACCATGTAAATATTTTTTTTGGGTATATGGCGCACTGCGGCATGGGTCGAGTACAGATAGAGAAAAGGTTTTACAGCCTTGGAGCGATCGATTCGTAACTGTCAACAATATTTTGGTTTGTATGTCGACTAGTACGTCTATGGAGGCCGAAAATACTTTCTCCTTCGTAGGTACTTCTTTACATACCCAATCGATCTCTTTTGTGTACCTGCTCTATGCAATGCCACGAAACACCACACTCGCTTAGCTACCATACTCTTAATACATGGGTTTCGACATGGGCGCAATGACGCCCTGCTTGATGATAACACGCGGCTTCGTGGCGTCCTGGAACGTCTCCTTGGTCGACCATTCAGGGCCGACGGGCAACCGAAGTGACCGTTCATACTGTTGCTGCGACTCGAACGGATGTGGCAGCTGTGAGGCGAGATATTTATCGTTCTGTGCTAAAGGTCAGCCATTGTTCTCGTGGGTTGTACGCCATAAAGGGGGACACAAACCTTCCGGATCCTCTTCTCACTAATAATCACGCCCTTCATCTTGAAGTCCTTTCGGTCCTTCTTCTTGACGCCCTCGACCTTGGTGATGAAGCGGCCTTGGTGTCTCTTCTTGTCCCGGTTGCTTACACCATCACCCACCCAGTTACCCCAGCCAGGGAGAGTGTTGTCGATCTCCTTCTCGTCGTCCTCATGCTCGACTTCGGCCTTCTCTTCTTCAAACTGACCGTGGACATCCTCGCCGGCAAAGGCCTTCTCGAGTAGCTGCTGGTCGCGGATGGCGAGCGGTAGGTGAAGGGCATCGTCTGAGTCTGAGTCTTGAGCTCCGTCGGCCGGGCCACTCGCAGCACCCTGGGGTTTCGGTTTGGGCTTGGGTTTGGTAACCTCTGCTGCGGCGGTGGAAATGTCGACGTCCATGGTCTTAGGCTTGCTTCCTTTCTTGCTCTTGCGAGCAGAAGATCCAACCTGAGACCACCCAACAGCGGTGCTAGATACCGATTCGACTGCAGCCCACCCATCCCCGCCCGTTGGCGCGGAAGACCGCTGCTCGGTCTCAAACTGCGGCGTCGACTCCGCCGCCGCCGTCGGTTTGGCTAGTCCAGGAGCGTCGGCGGTCTTAGCTTTCTTTGGTTGGCTAGATTTCGGAGCAGCCGTGGCATTGCCCATGCCAAACTGCCGGCGACCGATGTCCATCTCCTCCTCATCCGAAGCCCCGTCATCCGAATCGAGCTCGCGACGGAGCGCGGCCACGGCCTCATCGTTCTCTTTTCTGCGCATCTCCTCTCCCCTTTGCATGAACTTCATCTGGAAAAGCTTCGACTTGGGTTCATCGTCATCGTCGTAGGCGGCTGCACGCTCAAGGTCTGCCAGGAGACGGCGCCGGGGGTCGCCTCCTTCAGAGGCATCCGAAACATCAGAACCCTCGTCTTCGTCCTCCGAGCCACCAGCCTGGCCTTCGATGCGGCGACGCAGGTCTTCCTTTCTCCGAGCAATGTCTGTAAGACCAGCGCGGAAATTGTCATCCCACACTGCACGCCCGGCCTTCTTGCCCAGCTTAGCCCATTTGCTCTCTCTGTGGCGGGTACCCATGCGTTCCATGGCCCGCCTCCGGTCCAAGTCTTCGCGCTCGTCGTCCGAATCCAGCTCGCCAGCCGCGAGCGCTTCTTCGCGCTCTGCCTCCTCCTCGCGCTGAAGCTCCTTGCGATGGATACGGCGGTAAGCCTTACTCTTGATTTTCTTGATGCGCTTTGCGCGCGCCATCTCGCGCGAGTGAATCTCCCGTTCGCGCCGGCGCTGCCGCGCGATCTCCTGTTGCTCCGCTTGCGATAATCCAGCTTGTCCCTCTTCGCCTTCCTTCTTCTCCGGCTTAGCGCTCGGCCCAAGGCCGCTCTCCTCCATAATAGCCAGAATTGTCTGCTCCAATTCCGTCCCGGATGTCTTTTGGGTGATGGGCATGAGCTCTCCGCTATCGAGTCCGCGGTCGTGGGCATTTTGGGCGAGAGGGAAGACCAAGTGGTCTGCACGCCGGTTGTGCTTGACTGTCTCGATCCACTTGTCGAGGGTCTCGTTGGTCTTCTCGTAAGCGGCGCTACGGAGGATGCGGTCTTGTTGGCGTTTGGCGAGGGGGACTTCCAATTTCTTGGACGAACCAGGCTTGACGGCCTTCTCTTCCTTATTCATGAGTCTGAGCGACCGCTTCATGTGCGGGTCCTTGACACCCGCAAGGCCAAGATCCTTCAGACTGAGCTTGGTCTTGTTTTGTGTCCCCGGCTCCTCGTCTTCCTCATCCTCGCCACCGAACCCGGCAATCATGCTTTCGAGGGCGTCCAATTTTGAGGGGTCAGCTTCGTCATCCTCCTCGCTCTCATCATCCCCATCAGTCGACTCCTCGTCCTCTTCAGACCCGGACTCTTCTTCGCCTCCCTCTTCCTCCTCATCCCCAGAGAACTGATCCAGCGCAGTCGCAAGGTCAATTGCGTCCGAACCAAGCGACTCCAAGTCATCCTCATCCCCCTCCTCCTCGTCATCATCACCCCCCTTCTTATTCTTCTTCTGCTTCTTCCCCTTCGACGAACTCCCTCCAAATGCATACCCATCAAACCGCTCCTCATCACTCTCCCCAAACGCCTCATCCGAATCAAGCTCAGAATCATCATCCTCGGCGCCCACACCCACATGCCACTCCTCACTATCACTCCCCTCGCCCCCATCCGAGAACCCATCAAAGCCATCCTCATCCCCACCCCCCTCCTCATCCCTCCTCACCCGCTTCTTCGGCCCTGCATCCTCGTCCTCATCAAAATCGTCCTCGTCCTCCTCGTCCTCCCCGCCGCCCCGCTGCCGCTTCTGGGGGTTCGGCCTGTCTTCGAGCCCACGCGTTCGCACGCCGCGTGTTGAGTCGGGAACCTGCTCGGCTGCGAGGGCGAAGGCGTCGAGCGCTTTGGCGGTGGCTTTCGCACGGGACTTTTTGAACGTTTTCGCGTGCGACTTTCCCGGCTTGCTGCCGCCTCCCCCAGAGGTGGGGAGGACGGGGCGGCCGTGGGATTGGCGGCCGGGCATTTTTTGAGGTGTTGTTTTTTGGTGTTTTTTTGGGCGGGCGTGTTGTCTGTAGCCGCCCGTCTTCCGTGTTATTGGGTGCGTGGATGGTGGTGGTGCGATGGACGGCTGGGAGACCGAAATAATTATTTTTCTGCCGGAAAATTGCCCAGCAACTTTTGGGCGGTGAGCTGGGAGGTTTGGAAGTGGGGGTGGAGAGGCTCGGGCTGCGGGGCTGAACCACTGAGCTTGATTGATGCTTGGCTTTCAGGGCCGTTCGTTTGCCTGCCGAGCCGGAATTGATTTGGGGACGGCAAAGCCGCAAAATTTCCCGGAGCTTGACCACTTCGCGATTGAGGGTGCTGACCTGACCACCATATCGTCAACCACGATTACATTCCCACCCATCACTCGTCCCCGAGCCGATCAACTGTCCGTCGACCGCCCAAAATGCAGCCCACCCGCGTGCTCCAGGCCCTGCGCTATCGCAGACTGCGGCTCACCACCAAGGACGTCAACAAGGGCTACTACAAGGGCACAGGCACCGGGTCCACGGGTCGGCACACCAAGCACGGCGGATACATTATCGAGTGGGACAAGGTGCGGACATACGTCTGCCCGCCGCTGGATGGCTTCAAGGTGTGTATTTGAAAGAGGGTAGGGTGGTTGTTGGAGGGGGGATGCTAACGGAAATCCGACATAGCTCACGCCGTTTGTGACGAAAAACATGAGCAGGACGTACGGCAGCTACGAGACCAAACTTGGGCCGAAGGATCCAGCCACTTATCTTGCGCGGTGGAAGGCTGAGAACGGGCTGGATTAAAAAAGCAGTGTTGAGATTAAGTTCATACAAGCTCAACTTGCAGCAATTTTGGGGGGGATTGGTCCCCGGATGGGGAGGCAGAGGCTTGGACACGTCTACCCTGATGGAAGACGCAAGTGTATCATGGATGGCGTTTTGGGGCGTTCTTAACCTGTAGAAATGTATAGTACAACACATGACATCAATCATATCCGTCCACTGTGGATTGAGAACACAACCTGCGACGCACAAACCGCTCCAATTCAAAGGTATCACGACAAACTAATATCCGACGTCTATATGCTCAAAGCTTTGATCAAAACAAGGTACTAAAACACGGACCGTAATCCTGAACGGGCAACCCAAAAAGGGGGGAATTCAAAGCCAATCCAGCAAGGGTATCGAACAAAAGCCACATCCGTTCCCAGCTCAAGCACCACCAACCTTCGTGACCTCTTCAGCAGTGACAAACCTATCCAAGTCAGGCCTCTCGGCAGGCGAGGTAGGCGACAAGAAGGGCGTCATGAAGGGAGTCTCCAGCCCCGGCGTCAGGTCAGCGTCCCCATGTCTGTCCTGCTCCGCCGAGCCCGCAGCCTGATCATCCGAGGCCTTCCCCCACGGAGCCGCGATAAAGCTGCTCGAGTCCGCCGTAGACAGCCGAACCGAGCTCCGATCCATCGGCGACGCAAGCGTGATCATGCTCGCAGTCTCCGGCTCCTTGCGCAGGCTAAACGGCGTCGCCAGCCCGCCGATGATGACACGCTTCCCCGAGACGCCCGTATCGTGAGCATCGTCCGGCGAGAGCAGCCCAGCCGTCCGCGGATACGCCGCTTCTCCCTCGGCATCGCCATCGCCAACCGGACCGGCAGGGCGCAAATCAAGCCCCTCCTCATCCCGATCCGCGGGCACAGACGCGGCATCACCACTGCCGCTGCCACCGCCACCGCCACCACTCTCCCCGGTCTGGCCCTCCTCCCCAACCAGCCCCCTCCAAGCGCGGGTCTTACTCGTCTCCGCAATGGAAGGCACAGGCGCACCCAACCTCGCCTCCCGCTCCTGCCTCTCCAAATCCGAAAAGTGCCTGGCACCCTGCCCCTGGCCCGGCCCCGCGGCCACCAACTCGGGCGTCTTGACCGCCAGCAACTCCCGCTGCACGGCCGCCTCGTCATGCTTGGACCCCCACAGCGCCCACAACGACAAGCCCAGACTGCGCGCGGCCTTCTTGCCCTTGGCGGCCTTCCCCTCGTGCCACCCAGCGGCGTAGTTCAGCCGCCTGCGGCCGGCGAGGGCGCTCGGGGGCGGGACGTCACCCGCGGCAAAGACCTCGTAGCCCGCGGCGAGGTCGCGCAGGCGCTTCTTGTGCACGCCGGCATGGGCCTGCTTGAAGCGCGCGTCCCACCGCCGCTTGTGCTCCAGCCACTTGCGTACCGTGCCTACCTTGACGACGCCCACCAGCTCGCGCGCCATGCAGCAGCCTGGGAGCTCGGTGGCGGCGGGTAGTGCGTGGATCGCGCCGTGCCGGCTGATGCGCTGGCGGATCATGTGCTCGTGGAAGGGCGGTAGCGGGTCGCCGGCTTTGCCGACTGTGGCGTGGTGGTGGTGGGTGGGTTTACGGGGGTTGTTGGAGGGTTTGGGCTGCTTGTGGAGGTGTTGGTGTGTGGACGGGCCATGGAGGATGGGTGGGTGGGGTTTGTTTGCTTACCTGGGTCTGGTCTTCACTCCCGCTTGACGACGAGCTGGAGCTAGAACCGGAACTGGAGATGACGGATATCGTGTCGTCGTTGAGGATTTCGACCTCAATTTTCTGGGCCCGCGCCAAAGCCCAGGCCGAAAACTGCGCAACGCTCTGTTGGTCATGTTAGAAAGTATTGGATCATCAAATTGACGGAGACCAACGCACCCGGTACATGTATTTCGCCGGCCTGGTAAAGCTCAGGGTTGGTCCGACGTGGCACATGTCGTCCCAAACCTGCAGCTGGACATCCGTGGGCTTGTATCGGTCAACCAAAGCCCTAGCCTTTTCATCCATCAAGGCCTCGGGCGGCAGATACTGCGACGGGTTGGCGCATTTATGGGCGAGGTAGATTTGCTCATCGCGCAACAACTCGCCACCCCCGACCATGACCAGGAGTGGTGGCAGACCGCCTAGCGTGGGTTGCATGATGGGGCTGACCAAGGGGTGGGATAGCAAGTCGTTAGTGGTATACATCTGGGCCAAGTTAGTCTATAGTATTGTCTACAGCATGGGGGGCGGTCCTACCTGGATTTGCTCCTTGATCTCAACGTCCTCGCCGTCAATGAGAAACTTAAGCCGGTGCGTCGCCTCGGCAACTTCTTTGACAGTGGGTATTTCGCTTTGGTCTGTAGAGCTGACGTCCATGCCTTGCATCTTCTTCTTCTGCGCCAAGGCTTCTTTCTTGAGTACTTCAAGCTCCTCCTCGTCTGGGGGTGGCCACGCCGGCGACGGCTTGTGGTGAAATCCAGACGACGGGATATAGTCCAGTGGGCAGTCTCCAGCGACACTTGGAAATGAGTGCGTCAGATCAGCCCAGGGACTGATAAGTACAGCACCCGCAGGGAGCGGGATTCCCCTATCTCTGAGTATGACCATCATGGCCAGAACCATACCAGCTCCAGCTGAATCACCGGCTAGAATGATAGTGTTCGGCTTCTGTTGGGTAATGAGAAAGAGATATGTGGCTAGGCAGTCCTGGAGGCCGCACGGAAAGGGGAATTGTGGTGCGAGTCGGTATCTCGGCGCCAATGCCCGCGCTTTGAGCTTCCGCGCATGGCGCTGGATCTGATAGCGGTGTTCATCGACACTCCCAAAGTAGTAGCCGCCCCCGTGGACGTAAAGCATAACACGATTTCCTGAGTCGGGGCTCTTCTTGCGTTCATAGTAGTCGGCTTTCATTTCGACCCACTCGGCCTTGAGCGGGCTCTTTGGCTTGCGCCATTGCCACCACTCCTTGCCGCCAACCTGACGGATCCCGTCCGGCCCGAGTTGCTCAGCCAGGAGGTCTGCCGCGCGCAACAGGTCCGTCTCAGGGATCTCGACATGGTCGACCCTGACCCACTGAGGGTGTGGGACCCACTGGCTGGTGAAGGCTTGCAGTTCCTCGACGGTGTGGCGAGAGGCATGGGTAAGAAAGGAGCGGATCAGGTGCAGCCCTTGGTCATAGGAGAGATGCGCTGTGGGCTTGTGGGCCAGGGTCTTTCGGTTCAGGTACTATTCTGTGTCAGCCCAGCCTCCGAGCTTACCACCGTGATGACCCTTTACGAGTCCTGCGACTTACATGCGACAAGAATGTGGATACAACAGTTGGCGTGACCGCCAAGCTGACGGTTGCGGTGTTCATTGTGTGTCTTGAGGGCTCACTCGTTTCTCATCCCTCATACATCATGCTACGGTGTGTTCTTCCTCGTGGTGTTGTTGGGGGACGGGGGTATTTTACTGTGTCGTTCGTCTGAAGATGATGTCATCCGGCACATGCAACCCAACACGGCGTGGTAGGATCCAACACTGAGGCCACTCCAACCTCAGCCCTTTCGGCTGTTGCCAGGGGCCAATGGCAGCGATCGGCCGAGCGGCGCTGATCTGGCTTGAAACTGTTGGACAGGCGGTGTTGGTTAATAGCTGCGATTGATGTCGTACAAATATTAATGATTGCAATTGGTCATGACCAGGAGGCCATTGGCCGTATGTTTTTTGGTTGAAGCAAGATCACAGTCGAGAGGTGATAGGAATGGGAACGGGAAGGTGGGAATGCCCTGAAAATCCCCTGACAGGCGGATTGCTGCCCCTGAAGCTGAAGTTGGGATGGGCCTGGGCACAAAGACCTCCACACCCTGCCCGTCACTGCAGGCAGGTGCACTGGCCACCTCTTAATCGATAAGGCCAAACAGCCGACAAGCTCCCCGCGTCACCATGGAAGCTCCGCGTCACCTAAGTTTGCCTATCGCGCATGCCCTTTGACTCAGATCCTATCTTTTATCTTCGCCGCTTGCCTTAGCCCTCAACTTTTACTTCTCGTACAGTAATTGGAACCTGAAGGTATTCAGCAGCGATTATATTAATCGCCCACCATGGCGACCCAATACGAAAGTAAGCCACCGTCGCAACTCCGCTGATGCTCCATGGGACCCCTTCGTATCTGGACAGCTGAAACTAACACCCACCACAAGTCGAGCACAACATCAAAGCCGCCCCGGCGACCTCCCACCGCCGCCGACAAGTAGACATGTCCACCTTCACAGCGCACCTACACAACCTCCTCCCCGACTCCACCCCCTCTACCACCACCCAAAGCAGCAGCCACGAGCAGCAGCACAACAACCCGCACGCGGTGCCCAACCCCGCTGACACCTCCGCCCTCTTCCGACTCCTCCAAGACCAGATGGGCACGCTCGCCACCACGGCGCCCAACGAAACCAACCGGGCCTTCCTCGAGTCGCTCGTCGAGACCCTCGAGCTCGACGTGGCGCACCCGCCGCAGCAGATCGAAGGCGTGACGCAGGAGGTGCTGGACGGGCTGGACCGCGTGCCGCGCAAGACCCTCAAGGACGACGACACCTGCCCCATTTGTGCCGAGCGCTACCTCGATGACCCGTATTGTCTGGTCGTGGAGCTGCCGTGCCACGGGAGTCATCGGTTTGATCTGGAGTGTGTGGGGCCGTGGCTGAGGGGGAAGGGCACGTGTCCGATGTGTCGGAAGGAGGTGGGGAAGCGGAAGGCGGTGGTGGTGGAGCCGGCGGAGGAGGAGGAGGAGGAGGAGGATGATATGGATGGGTTGTATGCTTGAGCTGGGTTGGGGGGTTGGCTATGGGAATGGGTAGGGGGGTGGCGTTGGGTGGGTTGATGGAGTGGGTTTGGCCGGCCTTGATCTTGATGTGAGTGCGCATTGCAACATGAGCGATGGGTTTAAGCGGTAACGTGAAACGAGATATGAACAGGTCGTTGAATATTACGATGCTTCCGTTCTACTGGATAATGCATGCCTTCCTCCTAGAGCATTGTATAGCTCCCGGTATCACCAGGAGGAACCAGTCTAAAATCTTCCCCTACCACTCCCAGCACGCTCTCCTCATGAGCGCTCACATAGGCGCAACCTTGCCATGCTTCTTCCCCTTGCTCCCTCCACTCTTCGTCTTCTTATCCGACTTGTCCGCCACCTCCTCCGACGTTTGCGATTTTGAAAACTCCTGGTTCGCCCCGCTTGCCTCTAGCGGGTTCCCGTTACTCGTTTTTGCGGCGCTCTCCTTCGCCTCTTCGGGGGATGTCTTGTTGCGGTTGAAGGCCGCGTCTGTCTTTTCGGCCACCTGGTTGTCCGTGCCACTCTTGGTGCCCTCCGAACGCTGCGGGTTGAGGGTATGCCGGTCCTGGTTATTGTTGTCTGAGAGCAGGTTTGCGGTGGGATGGTATTGGCGGGTGAGGGATAGAGGGGCAATTGGGAGAGTGGATGTTGCGAAGCGGAGGTTGCGTCCCCGGGCGAGGAGGGATTGGGTGCTTGTTCGGAGAGTCATTGCGTTGAGGATTGGACGTTTAATTGTCGAGATTGGTTGTGAAATCTGTGGGTTTATCAAGACTACCTAGTTGTAGTCAATGGTATTGATATCGGATAAGATCGGTTTGGCGATAATTGAAGTTGGAGAAACAACGGGTTTGGTCAATGTTGACCATCCGGGACAAGCCAAGTTGTGACGTCATGAACACTGTCCAGCAGCTCCCCGCAGTGGGGCAACGGTATTCAATCAAGTAAACACCACAGAGTTGCATCCCACCTCATATAGCACAACTACGGAGGCTACACCAGGTGACCGCGCTCAACTGGTCATCTATCGTCAGGTAATCTCTACTACGGTAGGTACAGAGCAATAAGCTCATGGGTGCGCTGTGGTTGTAACTGACTGATACTCCTGGGGGTGTCGGGTGCGAAGTTGGGTATGGACATCAACATCTCAGCGGAACCTAGAAATAGATTATAGCACTTGATCCGAAACGGAAATTGCAATCTCGATCGGCTGGAAGCCCAAGAATTCAGGGTTCATTATTTGAACGGACGGGTTAGTACGGAGTACTAAATATGTAGAGAAGAGGCTCTCTTTGCCGGACTACGATACGCATACCATCTCTACTTTACCAAGAATCATTATCTGACACGAAGATATGTCGGCGCATGGCATCAGCAAGCTTCTACAAACGTGCAAGTCAGGTCTCATCAAGCTTTCCAACGGTCGTCGTCCGCAAAGCATTGCCAACGGCGGTGCGCGTAGGCAACATTGCAGGACGTTTCCTGAATGGGAAAGCCACCATGTCTACGCCGCAAACGCGCTCAATATAACTGCATGTATATAGCCTTTATTGCAACATGCATCGCGTGCCAAGCGGAAGTGTATTATTTCGACATATCACCATCAACAGGACGATAAAAATATGACCAGAAAAACCGAGTCGTCTGTCAAGAGTATGCCGCCGGCCGCGTTCCAAGCCGGTGAGAAGTGACAGCCGACAGGGGAAAAGGGGCGCTGTGGTATCCGGGCACACCGGAGGAATTGCAACCTCCTCCTGGCAACGGCGGGTATTCCGGGCGGCGGTCGACAAGTCAGTACGGTGGAATTTACTGGCTCAACTCGGTCATGGCTCGTGTGAGCGACGGCGCACGACAGGCATCTCCTTTATTGCGCGGCGACGTGTCAAAAGGGAGCCCCTGAGATGCAGCAGAAACCTTCTGGAAGCATTCCATTCTCGCAGCCTGCGGGAGCCCAGGGGAGCAAGCCAATTGGTTTCAGGTTGGGTTGCAGAAACATGCAACCAGGTTTGGGTGGTAGCGGACATCTCCGAGCGACAGCAGGTTGTCGGCACAGCGGGGTGACTTCCCAATACGGTGCTTGCCGAACAAAACTCCGGGGATGCACCTCGCATTGCGCGGCCGAATTCCGAAAAACTGGGATTTCAGATGAACAGTATTGAGGGATACTTTCCGATGTGCATTGGCGATCAACAAAACCAGGGTTACTGTGTTCGATTGTTACACTTGGGTAAGCTAGGTACGAATAAGTCGTTCAGTCTCCGACTTCTGCGACTGTTTCTAGAACTGGTCGATTCATACAGCGGAAGCAAGACGAAATGTGACACGACGTGGCACCCTCTGGTCGAAAAAAGCCGAATCTGAATGACGAGAAAAGAGAATCAAGACAAGAGAAAAAAAATAATAAATATTGAGAGAAAGAAGAGGTAAAGAAAACCGAGCAATTAAATCAGATGAAGAAAACCGAGCAAAGTAAAAAACCAACTTTGGGATTCCGAATGGCTTTTTTTTCATTTCAAGGTTCCGATGGCACCAACACCTGGAGTTTGGCTTTTTTTTGGCCAGAGAGTGCGTGGCTGCAGGCACAACCGCGCGCTGCAACTTACACGTGGGTGGGACATGGGTCTTGTTTCCATCGCTTCAGCTGAGACGCCTCTTCATTTCCCAGCAGCCAAATGCTGCACACCTCAAAAACTCAAAAGCAGCCGACCGCCAGAAATTCCCGAAATGCTTGCGCTCCGCACGATTGTCGGATAGTTACCGACAGCTGTATCCACACAAACGGAATTGGACAGCTGGGATTTTGAAAGCGAAGAAGTTCCATCCATCTCCATCACGATGGGGACTTTCTCCCACATGTTAGCTTTTCCTTCGGCTCCATGCAGAACACAGCGCATGATCCCGCGTGCCCACTACCTTTGAAGTGGGTGGAACCCTTCCCCAGGTGGGCTCTCATCCCAATTTGGTTTGGGGGCTACGGTCAGCAGATGGACAAACCATGGTCCAACCTCCGATCGCCGCCAGACAGCTTTGATTGCAGGTCCCTGCGCCGTAGGCTTGGTCGATTCCCAGAGCGCCGGGACGCCAACCAACAGAGGGCTTGGTTGGTCTGGTCGGGGGCACGGGAAGAAGGCTGATAATCGTGGCCTTATCCGTCCGGCCGCTGCCCGCTTGCGATAAACCGTGCGCGTTCGGGTGTCTGCGTGTCGAGTTTATTGCAGATTAGTGATTCCCTGGTACAGACCGTCCCGGTAGCGTTCCCGCTAGCCTTCCTGGGTTTAATTGCCACGCCCAGCCTCCGCTCCCACTCGCCAGCCGCAGCCACGAGGTCGCCACGCGTGCAAGGAAGGGAGGAGCCATCGGAATCGTGTGTCAGGTCACGGTTCCAAGTTCCCCTTACTGCAACGATCCCACAGCAGGCCACTGCCGACATAAGCATTCGCTCACCATCCACCAATCGAACCCCCATCCGGCGCTGGGCCCGACAGCTCATCAATCAGCCTGGCATTCGACAGCGCCGCACGCGGTGTTGCCGTGCTGCCATGTGGCATTGATTGCATCCTGCGACTCGGATAGATGCAACAGAAAGGGTCAGATTAATGGGAGGAACAAGTGGGCTGGAAAAGAAAACGGCGCCATGGCGGATGCGTTGCAGAAGCCATGCGCCATTCAGGGCGCGATCTGCGCTTGCGTGAATCGATGAGGCGCCCAATTGGCGATTCCATGAGCCAGTCCCTCCTCCACACAACCTTCCACGAAAATTCTTTGTCGTGCTGGAAAGGGGAGAAGAAAGGACGGGAGAACGAGTGATATCATCTCAGAAAGTTAACCATTATGAAAAAACTCATGCAGTATTGTTCCCTAGTCCTATGGCACGGCAGATCTGAGTGATACAAGACTTTATTCGTAAGTTATCATGATATCCGTATTGCTGGGGCTTGCATCCCTGTAGGTCCCAAGCCGCCAAACTCCGTCCAGGCACGTTTCTCAGAGCCGGTGACCCCCAGGGACCTCCACCACCTCACAGACCAGCTCCATTCCTATAGCTTTCTCTCATAAACCGACTTGATTCTAGTCCAACCCCCTGACAGGGCTACTTGAATGTCAAACCTTTTCAGCGCCAACACCGTTCGGGAATTAGTTTTAGGAAGCTGCCAGTGACTTGACGTTACTTGCTTGGCCTCTCGCCTTCGCTTCCTCGCTTTTGCCATCTAGATCGGTATCTAGCTTTCGGTACCCCTCAATCACCGACCGCCCTACCGTCGCCCCCGTTTGCTCCCGTACGCCTCCCGGCTGGCTCATCCGTCCGGCCAACATTCGAGCATCTTCCGACCCGGCCCCCAACGGCCGCCGTGCTACCCCCGAGTACCTAGGCCGCCTCCCGCATCTTGCCCGGCTCGTCGCCCTCGATCAGTGTCCCGAAAGCAGAGGCGTGCCTCGCTGCTTTGGCTGCCTATCCCGTCTCCTCGCGAGCCCCGAATGTCGATCAGCTTCGGTTTCGTCCCATTCACGAACCGCCTGAGCTCGCGTCGATCGCCCCAAAGTGGTTATATGGACCCTTGACTGATACTCTGCTACATCAAAAATAGAAGGGAGGAAAAAGGCAAACCAGCCTTTAGTTTTGACAGCCGGGGGAAAAATAAAAGCAATTGAGGATGGGAAACAGCCAAGGAAAGCCTGTTGAGTTTGACGGCGAAGGTACGCCCCCATGGCCGGTTCTGCTGCCCGTCATTTTGCCAGCGACGGGTTCACTAACATGGCCTTTGGCTTCTATACAGTGAATCTCAACCACTTCC
>NT_165981.1:2563942-2565618 GCF_000143365.1 Chaetomium globosum CBS 148.51
AGCTCCGGGTGTGCCGTTGCGTACATCCATGGGCAAGGTATCATTCACCGTGATGTGAAAGCCGTACAATGTGCTGCTCGACGCGAACGAGGCATGTGCATTTGACAGAACTTCGTATGTGCTTCACCTCCCCTCTGCAACCCTGGCGGCGACTAACGCATCATACGTAGAATGTTGCTTCAGATATTATCCAAGGCAAGGTTCTCACAAGCAAATCAGGGACGCTGGCGTACCTTGCGCCCGAGGTCTATGCAGGGCAGGGTTACGATGTCCGTGCAGACTGGTGGTCCCTGGGCGTGCTCTTCTACGAGTGCATCTACAACAAGGTAAGTGTGCTTGGCAACGGCGCTTGCTCCGGTCCTCCAACGCACGGCCGGCACTAACCCCATTGCTACAGAGGCCATTCGAGGGCAGCTCGGAATCATCCCTGAGCACCGTCATCCAAGCCGCCCGACCGAAGTTCCCCGTCACGAGCCCCCCGGTATCATTACCATGCATGTACGCCATAAAGGATGCCTTGGATGCCGACCCGAACAAACGCCTTGGCTCGACATGGGAAAGCTTCACCCAGCATGAGTTCTTCTCATGTATCGACTTTGTGGCTCTCGAGAGGAAGGAGATTGAGCCCGTGTTCGTACCGTCCTCGGAGAAGACTAACTTCGACGCGACATACGACCTGGAAGAGCTGTTGCTGGAGGAGGCGCCGTTGGAGGCTCGGGCACGGAGGCAGAAACCTCGCGAGAGGTTGAAGGACGACGCTACAGATAAAGAGATCCGCGAGGATGAGCTGTACCGCATGATCGACACCGACTTCCGGCCCTTTGACTACACAGTCGCAGCCTACAAGAAGTACGCCCCCTCTGAAACCTCCCTCTCTGTCACCTTCCAAATTCCGTACTGACCTCTACCCTCCCAGAATCACACAGCAGAAAGAAAGACTCTCCACCGGGCTAGAAATCTTCGCCGGCAGCAAGGCAAACCTGCAACCGCATGCCCTTACAACCAATGAAGCAACCCCCTCACCCACCTCCAACGGCGCAACAACATCACGCCCATCCAACGAAAACACCACCACTACTAGCAACAGCAGCAGCACCAAGCAGAAGCAGCAGCAACGCCGGGGCAACCCCCCGCCAGGGCGCTCGGCCCCTCTGGCTCCCTACCCGCAGTCGTATACACCCAACGCCGGCAGCGGCGGGCGCGCGGGGCGGGCCTTTGCGCCGGGCATGATGGTCGGCAGCCCGACGGGCGGCGTGCAGGTCACGCTGGACGGCGGCAGCAGCTGGAGCGACCTGGCGCGGCAGGACGCCACCCTGCCCGCCGACGCCAGCGGCGCCAACAACGAACCCGGCAAGGACGGCGCCCGGCGGCGGCTCCTCGGGCGCGAGCGGGAGCGGCGGCGGCGTCTTTGGCTTCCTGCGCGGGAAGAAGGGCAGGGGGAATAGCCCCAAGCCCATGAGCGCGGCGTGCTCGGGAAGGAGGCGCCCGTGTGTCCTGGGGTGAGTTATCTGATCGGATCTGATCGGATCTAATCGATCTTCATCCATCTATCTATCCATCCTGCCATTTACCTACCCACCTACCTCCCTACCTATTGTGTAGGGTGTTGGAAAAGAGAGGGTGGTGGGGATGGGGTCGTTTTCGTTTGTTAATCGGGTGGGTGGTTGGGTGTGTGA
>NT_165981.1:2573325-2603245 GCF_000143365.1 Chaetomium globosum CBS 148.51
GCGGGTGCATATACGCGAAGCGGCGCCATTTACATACATCCATATATACAGCGGGGGTAGGGTATGGTATGGTGGGAGAGGAGGAGGGTTGGAATGGGATGGATATGGCTCGAGTTACCAACCAAGCCTTGCTTGGCTTGAACGCGGGGCCTTCAGACCAGGGGCTCGAGTCAAGGTACCTGGGTTGGGAGTCAGTCAGGATTATGCTCCTGCTTTGGGACTCCCTTCTCCCTGGTCTGAGTTGGCTGTTGCGCTGTGTTTGGGCCAGTTTTTGTCTTTTTGTTGCCTTCCGGCTGGGGGCATGTATGCATGGCATCGTCGTCGTCATTGAGCAAGAGCAAAGCATGAGCAGAGTCTATGGGCCTTAGTCTTTTGTTATTATTTTTTCGAGTAGCATATTCTTCCGTCATTGCGTAGTTTGGGTTTGGTTTTGTTTGAGCCGCGCCTGGTTTGCCATTTCGCTGCTTGTTCGCCTGTCTTGTTTGGATATCTATCCGTCTGTCTATCTGTCTAGTTGTTGGTTTGGCGCCCGTCTCTTGACGCTGTGGATACCCCTGAGAAAACATCGCCGCTTATCTATGCCCTTCGCCCTAGTGCCCATCTGTGAAGATGTTTGTTTGTTTTAGCACTCGTAACGACGAGTCTCCTTCGCCTAGCAGTAATGTCCACGGGTCAGAGGTAAGGGTAAATATTGACGCCGAGGGCCGGTGTTGGTATCAGGGGCGGATAGATGAGAGTAGGGGGATGCTGCGACAACGAAGCCCCATATACGTAGGCGCAACTCGCCTCAACTCCTGGAGTAATCACAGAAGTCCCCATGTCACAGTCGAGGTTATTTCATTTCATATTCTTTGCTACTGGCTACTGAAGAACGAGATACTCAAGACACACGTCCGAAGAGAGACCAAAGAAAAAAGACAGGAACCGTGCCAATTATGACAGTACAAGAGGGAGCCGAGTTGAGGATTTGCCGGGAAAACCAACTCCAACTTGTTACGTCTCGCCCGAAAATAACGAGCACCGTTACTAAATTCATCGATAACTCCCGAAACCGCCCAATGATAAATGACCAACCAAACAAGAAGGAAAACCCCTATCGGGTACAAACGTATATGAAGTTTCGTTGCAAGTCCACTCAAATAGGTATCCGCCCATTACTCCATGCCATGATTTCGTTGGAGATCAGCATTCGGTGCCGCATCACTTGATTCCGAGACCTTGTTTCCAAGCCCTGCCGTCTTAGGCGCCTTACCCCCATATGTTTTTCTCCCCAGTTAAACTCCATTGTGTCGACCGAAGGTCCAGGGACGATGCTACCCGACCTGCCCTTTATGAGTAACCCCCATTTGTTGTACAATACATCCAACGGTGCCGAAACAAGAGCAACAAACTTAGGATTGTGCCTGCGTTTTGGCGTAGGCGTCGATATTGGCCGCCTCCTGTTTCTCCTTGCATATGTATTTCTTGATGGCGTACTGGAAGTCCTTCTCACTGACCACGGGACCGGTACCGTCGCATTTGGCCTTCTTCTGCAAGTCGGCGCAAAGACCGTCCAGGTCGAAATCGCCGCCCTTTGCCTTGGGGCAGTTCTGTATTTTCTCCCTGTTGGTTTGTTAGTGAGATTGCATGGCAAGTCGAAGGCTAGTTGCACATACCAGACTTCGTTGCATTTGAGTACCAGATCCGCTGTGGATTCGTCGGCATCTTTTGCAGCATCGATCTGAGAGATGAGGTCCTTCTTGGGTGGTACTGGGCTTGGAATCGGTAAGTTGTATGGTGTGAGAAAATCCATATCCACTGCGTCGTTGAAGAAGCCCTCGTCAAAGCCCTGCGACAGAACGTTCTCTTGAGGGTCACGGTAGCCGCCGAATAGTTCCGGATCAAACTGGAAGTCGTTCTGGGGAAGCCATTGCGTGAAGTCTTCAATGCCTGTATTGGCAAAATGACCGAGACCTGAAGCATGTTAGTTATGCCTTCCTTAAGGGCACCGCCGTGGACTAGCTGTTCGCGGCCGAGTGGGACTGCTTACCCTGCGACGGATTGCCAAGGCTGGGGTTGCTCTTCTCCAATTGTACTCAAGGTGTCGAGAGGCTTGAAGCCCATTGGTGATTGGGCAAATGATTCGGGTGACGTTCCACAAGAAGAATTCGGGCCGCCCATGTTAGAGTTTGAGGACGCAGAGGGCGAACTTGTCGTCGTGGGACCACCCATATTGTAGTGTGAGTCGAGGCTGACCGACGACCCGTTTGTGCCTTGGCCGTTGTTGAGAGGCGGCGTGAAGAGCCCCGAGGAGAGAGCCGCCAGGTCCTGCTTGGATTGAGAGTCCAGACCGACCTGGCTGTAACTGCTCGAATCCCCCGGGCTGACCCCATTCTGCGAGTGTTCGCTAGGGCTCCGGTGGTCCGCGCTGCCCTTCTTCGATGGTTGTGATTGTGTTGACGGGGATTTCTTTGGCCTTGTTCATGGGAGGACCCGGGAGACTGCCGAACTTGGGGAACTCAAATTGGCCAAGTTGACGTGCGTTCAAGTTGTTGACGAAAAGACTGCCAAAGGCTCGAGGCAGGGCCTTGCGGGATGGTGTCGACCGCCTGAGAGCATCGACAATCGCTTCTTGTACTCATTCAACTCGACCGTCATTTTGTCAACTTGGGCACGGAGTGCCTCTTTCTCATTGTTCGCGTCCTCGGACAACTTCTCCAACTTCCTGGACTTTGTGTTTCTAGAATCTTTCAGGTGTTTTCTCTTTGCGCTCCCTGAAACGCCCGCTGCGCTGCTCCGATTCTGGGCTTTCCGTTTCTGGAGAGTCCATCAGCAACTGTCTTGCTATGTTCATGTTCCATGCCTGTTGGGTAAACCTACCGAGGTCGGTTCTGTAGTGAGAGGTTTTCCTGCCTGGCTTCTTTGCCATCTTCTCCTCGCTGTCCCGCCGCTTGGCTCCTGGACCCTCTTCTTCTTCGTCATCAGGATGACTTCTCTTCTCCGGCGACTCAGCATCGCCGGACTCCGACTTGAGCGCCCTCTTCGCGCCAGGTAGATCACCGATCATTTTGGCCTGACCGGCATCGTCGTAGTAATCAAAACTGGAATCGGCTCCGGCAAAGTCATATTCATAATCAAGGTCTGGGCTGTTCTGAAAGCTCGACAGACCGTCGGCTTGGATGGGTGAACCATTAAACCGGACCGGCGACATATTGAAGCCATTGGTGGGCTGCGCAGCGTCACTCGGACGATTGGAATTGAGCGCGGCGAACAGCAGGCTCTGTTGCTGCGGAGTCAGAACGAGGCCCTGCAATGGATTCTGTGACGACGTCATTTTGGCTAACTCGCTAGACCGCGCTCGATTATGAAATAGAAAAGGAGCTGGTATTGCGAGGTGTTGTTCAGAAAAGCGCTCTCGCAGAACGAACTGCAGTGGCCGACAACACCGAAAGAACGGATATTGTATCAGACGAAACGCTGAAGGGCGTGGGCGACAAGCGAAAACGGCGATGGGGCGCTAAGTCCGAGCCCCAGACCGGAGGCGAGGCGGGGTATCGGACGTTGGACAAAGGTACCAAGGGCAAGACGACGACGTCAGAGAATTCAACTTTTTCTGGAAACGGGAGATTGTGCAAGGGAAAGACTGCAAGCCGCAAATGTTGAGCCAGCGGGGGGGATCAAGGCGAAGTTGCCTCAGGCCAAGAAAGACTGGTCGAGTGGAAGGTCGGAGGTGGCGATGGAACAGCGGCGTGGTGGAGATGGGGAAAAGTCGTGGCTTTTTCCTGGCCCCTGGCTGCCTTGAGTTTGCACCTGACCACAGCTGTTCACCCCGGATGTCGGAAAGGCGGGCGGGCGAAGGGTCAGACCGAGCGGCAGATGGATTTGTCGGAAAGTGGGTTGATTGCTGCCACGAATTTGTCAGCGTTCATGGAAGGCTTGGGAATTGGCCTTGTCTGTGCGCCATTGACGGCATATCTGCCCCACAAGACCGAATCCAGCCCCTTCCTTCAGACGACTCAAGATTCCAACCAACTGCCACGGCTGCCAGGAGGCAAATGGAATCAACTAGGTAATTCTTCGTAATTTTTCAAATTCACGAACAAATGCCGACAAAGAAGAGACTGAAAAGCATTCAATCCCCATACCCACGATGCCCGAGCATCTTTCCTGCCTTATGCTGTTATATCCGGGCGGCGCTGAGTCAGACCAGGATCGCCGGGTTTATTCGGTTGCATGCTCGCTCTTTGGCACTACGGTATCAGCGCATCGGATCCGTCCCAGTGGTTGCCTGTATTCAACGAGTGATTTTTAGCGTATCGCATCTGTACAAGTAACTTCCAGGTTTGTATTTTGGTATCCTCGAGCCTGGAACGATTCCGCACCCCTGAGATAAAGTGAACCATGTGTAACTTCCTTGATACAATGGAACTTAGGGGCGAGACAAGTTGCCAAGACCTGCCAAAGCCGACAGGGCGATCGGTTTGTGGACCGTGCGTTACGCCTGGCAGTGGACCCCGCGTTGCTGCATCTCCGCACCGCGGCAGGCGACCCGACATGATGCCCATGAGCCCTGTCCCAACCTAAATCGAACCTCTGCAGACTCGAGGGACGACAGCAACGCTGGGCGTATGTAACTTGGCCGTCTCAAACGAGATAACTCTAAATATATTAGAAGCTGGACGATTACCCAATCTCCTAGCGTCGGCAACAGGCACCGTCGTGATGGACATTGCCTACGATCATATTCAAGAATCAACTTACCCAGAGGAACAGGGTGATTCCTCGTCGTCTGGGGAAAAGAAGCCGGCCCCTCAGCCAAGCTTGAATGACGATTTTCAAGATGCGTACCGCGCCTTCTCCTCTAGCCCCTGGGGTGCCCGGATCGGGGGCTTCTTCGGCACCGTGGTGAAGCAGGTGTGTGTTTCCTTCGCTTCGGGCCGCGTGGCGGCCACCGTGCTTACTATATCTCCCAGGGTGGATCTGTTTACCGCGAGGCCCAACAGGAGCTCTCGGCCGTGGGCCAGGATGCCACACGCGGCTTCACCGACCTGCGCCAGTCCATCATCCAACGCACACGAGGACTGTCTCTAAACACCTCCGCCCCGCCAGTGCTATCCCCGGACCAGGCGACCAGAGAAGCTGGCGACAATGCCGACAAGACGCCCACGGCAACCAAGGACCTGTCTTCGGAGGCCGCGCTCCAGGAGTCGGAGACGGTGCTCTCTCGGTTGCGGGGCGAGGCAGCGAAGCGGCTGAAGGACCTCCAGCAAGCGGAGGACGCAGCAGACGAGGCACTTCTCCGGTTTGGTTCCAACCTTCGGGACTTCTTCCGTGACGCCATCACCATCGCCCCTCCGAGTGGGGACCAGGCGGACAGCAGCCGGGCCAATACGGGGGTGCTCTTTGAGAGTAAGGATGCGCACGGCAAGAGGGTGATCCACACATCGCGGTTCGATGCGCAGCTGCATGTCATCCACACGTCACCGGAGAGCTTCAGCAAGGACGGGACTGGGGCTGAGTTTGAGACTTGGGGGAAGGAGTTTGACATCGATAAGAAGACGGCGGATATCAGCAGCGACTTGGAGAAATACCCCGAGCTGAGGTCAACTATGGAAAAGCTTGTGCCCGACCAGGTCCCGTACGCCGATTTCTGGAAGCGATACTACTTCCTCAGGCACGGCATCGAGACCGCTGAGGCACGGAGGAAAGATCTGCTCAAGGGTAAGTGGAAGGAGTACCAATTCAAATCGGTTGAGCTCATGTTAACGCTCAACGAATAGCTGCTGCGGCCGAGGAGGAGGTTGGATGGGATGAGGATTCAGATGAGGAGGAGGAAAAGAAACAGGAGGAGGCCAAGGTGGATGTTAAGAAAGAGGTTAAAGAGGAGGAGAAAGAGGGGAAGAGTCAGGGGAAGGGGAAGGAGGAGGAACAGGAGAAGGTTGAGGAGGTCACAAAGAAGGAGGAGGCTAAAAAGAAGGGTGCAGAGGACAGTGACGAGGAGAGCGACGAGGAAGATGAGGATTCAGATGAGGACTCCGACGAGGATGATTCGGATGAAGAGTCGGATGATGAGGCCGATGTTGGACCTAGAAAGAGGGCGGGAGTCCCAAGACGGCCAGGTTCGACGGGGTCATCGGCCACAATCCAACCACCAGCGGCCGGCCAAAGTTCCCTCAAGCCGTCAGAGCCACGAAAGTCCAACGACGAGAAATCGCAGGCGGACAGCGAGGCGAGTTATGACGTGGTTGGGGCTAGATCCGGCGTTCCCAGCCACGCTCCAAACAGTCCGAAGGAGGCACGCGGCGATAAGGGTGAAAGCAGCGATGACAGCAGCGACGAGGAGGATTGGGAGTAATTTCCTGTGTTCCCGGCGTTCGGGGTCGAGGCGCGGGTATCGTCGTTCCAAGGGGGTAATAGTGGAGTTGGATCAGCTTTCTTTTTCCCTACCTCTTGGTCATATAACAACTGTAGGTTCCCTGATCCCCCAACCGTATATAAGTAGTCAATAACGATACCTGAGCGGGCCAAACCTTGGCCGCCAGACCACTTATTACCCCTAACTATTCTACCTCTTCTTTTTCGTAACTTTCGTAAACCCATCCTCATCCACTTCCGGCTCCTGCCGTTCCCTCCTCGGCGGCGCGGGCGCATCGTTCATCTCAACATCCCCACCATCATCATCCTCATCCTCCTCATCGTCATCCGTATCCCAATCCGTATCATCATCCTGGTCCTCCGCCTTCTTAAAGACAACCTTGTTCCCCTTCTTACCCTCCCACCGCCGCCGCAGCGCCTCCACCTCATCAAACTTGCCCCTCAAACAGTCCCCGCGCAGCCGCACCACCTGCTCCGCCACCTCGAACGCCGAGTCGTCATCCACGTTAACCTCGAACTCGTCCAGCATCACCTGCAGCAGCAGCGACTCAACATCAGCCTGGTCGGGCTCCTCGGCGCTCCCGCTTCCATTTGGTGCGCTCTGCGTCGGTTGTGTGGGGGGTTGCTGCTGCTGTTGTGCGGTGGTGTTCTTCTTCTGCAGCTGCGCGGGCGTGAGCCGCGACACGTCGGGGAAGAGCTCGACCACGGCGCCCGCGAACCAGTCCCGCTTGTCGGCCGAGTCGGGTCCGCCCCAGTTGTTCTGCACGGCCAGGCCGAGCGCTTCCCAGAGGTGCAGCGATATGGCGACGCTTTGCTCGAAGTTGGCTTGGCAGGTTGCTGGTGGGAGGGTGGGTTAGTTAGTGTTAAGGGATGGTTAAGGGAGGGTAGTGATGGTGGGCTCTTGCATACCCGGACTGGGATTGGAGGTGCTGGCCATGGTCGGGTGGATTTGTGGTGATGGCTATGAGGGAATATGGCGGGAAGGGCTGCTGTTCAAGGGGTGGGCGTAATTCGATGCGGGGCGGCGATGGAGGGGTTGTTGATTCCAATCGAGATTTTTTTTTTGGTGTTCCCGGCAACCACTCACACCATGGACCAAAAAAAGTCGAACTCCGAGTGTGGGTGTCGACGAAACCTTCGACTAGAGAAACGATAAGAAAACCATTCGCAAGCCCAAAGTGTACTTTTGATTTATTTATCTCGGTTTCTTTTATTTGATTTATTTCACTTGGTTTCTTCCTCTTTCTGTCTCTTGATTTACCTCTCTTTTCTTCTTGCTTCCCTGTAAAGTTCGGCTTTTTTGGCCAGAGGGCGCCACTCGAATGATAAGGGTTAGGGTCGATGCGATGCTCTTCACATGCTTCCAGGCCCCCAGCAACATGACGACATCGATGCAGAGGACATCATTTGAAACCTACTTGGGCACCGGAATCGATTAGGAGCCGGCCTGATTCTTCTCCGAATGCGGCATCTAATCTGGCCTCGCTCGCTGGCATTCGCTGCATGCGCCGTTTGAAATGATTTGCTGTTTCAATAAGTCGCCGGCATTTCTCGCTAGTTAGTTAATTGTTGGGTACCTATTTATTCGTAACCCAACCCAGTTGCATCTTGGAATTTTGACGGACATTACTCCTACGATCTGAACATCCACCCACACCCACCTCATCTCCTCGATTCGAATATTTTCTCGCTAGCAACATGGCCTCAAATCTTGTCCTTGGTAGCACCGGCGTCATCGGTTCCGGCATCCTCGCCACACTGCTAGCCGACAGCTCGATCAGCGCAGTGCACACCATCTCACGGCGGGCGCCCAAATCAACCGGCCCAACGCTGCACGCGACCATCGAAGCTGACACCACCCAATGGGGCGCGAAGCTTGCAGGCATCAAGCCCACCCCATCAACGGTCTACTCCGGGCTCGGCACAACCCGCCAGCAAGCGGGCGGTATCGCCAACCAGTGGAAGATCGACCACGACCTGAACGTGGAGCTCGCGCAAGCCGCAAAGAAGGCCGGCGTGCACAGCTTTGTGTTCATTTCTAGCGCCGGATCGGGGGGTCTGCTCGCCAACTACCTGCCCTACAGCAAGATGAAGAAAGGCGTGGAGGAGACGATCAAGGGGCTGGACTTTGAGCAGGCGATTATCGTCCGGCCGGCAATTATTCTGGCCGAGCGCGAGGTCCCGCATCAGGGCGCGCCTCTCCTTATCGGCGCGACAAGGGCGCTGGGAAGGTGGTTCGGCCTAGGCCTGCAGGACAAGTTGGGACAGGAGGGTGAGGTCATTGCGCGAGCGGCTGTGCACGCTGCGAAGATTGCTGCCGAGGGGAAGGCGCCGTCGAAATATTGGGTCCTGGAGTCGAGCGACATCGTGAGGTTGGGCCGGACGGAGTGGAAGGACTAATCGGGCATGGGAGAGGGAAGACGTTATGGTGTAGACAGTCAGGCATTCTCCATACGGCCGGAACAGCCCGGGGAGGAATAGGCGAGCCTTGGGACTTGAGGAGTCGAGACGCTGTGTAACACCACCTGTATGTCCATAATTATCTATGAAACACATGGGGACCATGCGCGGAATCACTGAACCAGCACCTTTCTTGCATTCCAAACCACTGCGGCCATCTACGGAACTTAACCTCGTAGCTGTAAGACCGGACATTTAAACTAGCCGACCAAACCCCGGAGACCAGGACTGTACTTGGTAACGTCGTTCGTGTCTGATATAAAAAGGCTCAGACTGCCGCCCAAGTAGGGAGGTAGTTTAAATTCGTCCCATCAGGCACGCCAGTTATCTTATCTTTGGACCCTTTTCCCCTGGCAGCTACCCCACTACCCCGCCGCTACAGGAATTCACCCCGTTTCCATCCCAGTTCCACGGTGTGTCAGCGACCGGGACCAGCTGACTCCCTCACCTTCAGCCCTGAACCAGCCTCACAATCTTCTCACCACCATCGACATCTCTCACTCCCATTTAGCAACCCAACCCAGAAAGACCAAAACACAAAACAACACTAAAAAAAAAACACCCCCCAACATGGCAGCACCAACCCCCCAACCGCCCCCCCCTCATCGGCGACCCCTCCGGCCCCGCGCCCCCCTACCCCTTCCGCATGTCCGGCCTCGTAATAAGCGGTTTCGGGCGCGGGTCCAAAGAGCTCGGGATCCCCACCGCCAACCTGCCCGTCGACGACGCCCAAACCCCCTGGATCTCCTCCATCCCCTCAGGCGTCTACTTCGGGTGGGCCTCGCTCAACCTGCCCGCCTCCCACCCGGACTCGCTCACCTCTTCCGCCGCCGCAGCGGCAGCGGCAGCGGCAGCGGCAGCGGCGCCAGGCGAGGATGGGGGTGGGGCTGGGGAGCAGCGACAGCGGGGCGGCAACGGGTTCGCGGTGTACCCGATGGTGATGTCGATCGGGTACAACCCGTTCTACAAGAACACGGTGCGGTCGGCCGAGGTGCATGTGCTGCACCGGTTTGGGGCGGATTTCTACGGGGTGGAGATGCGGCTGCTGATTGCGGGCTTTATCCGCGAGGAGAAGGACTACAGCGGGCTGGAGGCGCTGATTGCGGATATTGAGTTCGACTGTGAGGTGGCTAAGCGCAGCCTGGCGCGCGAGGGGTGGGCGCCGAGCGGTGTGGATGTCGAGGTGGATGTGCCTGGGGAAGGGGTCAAGGTGTTGAGGGGGTCGTTGGAGTGCGGGTGGTTGATACGGCCGGATGAGTTGGGGGAAGGGGGGAAGTAGGTGGTTTAGAGGGGTGTGGTGAGGCGTTGGTTGGATGGCTAGTCATTGATAAGATTAAAAAGCGCAGAGCTGTCAAGCGAAACTTGGAGTCGAGGGGGATGGTGGAAAATCGATGCATTGTTTTGAATTCCACCAGCACAATCGGTAGACTGGTATACCCTCCAAAAAGACCTCCAACAACCATGTACAGAGGTATCCGAATCCAACGCCTTACCCGACACCGTCAATGCCCCGTTTTGCGTTTCCTTCTATCCCCTTTGGGTTGCCTCGATGGCTCCGTCAGACAGCTAGCTGGCTGTTGCTTCGGTAATAACATGGTAGGAACTGCGATGCCATCAGTCGATTGCTCGGGCCCTCTAACGCGACAATAAAACGACTACGTACTTACATTGATGACGAATAGCATGGGCATATCAAACACATCGCGCTTGATGGTCCATGTGTAACTACACTCAAGCTTGCCGTCGCGTTCAAGTTTCGATATCCCGTGCTCGCCATCGATCTTTGCAACGCGGTTGCTCAGAATACTATTACGAGGATCTTTCTGCGGCAGCTGCCCGTCGGTGCTGCTCTCCCCTGTGCCGTCGTCCTTGTCCGGCGCACGGTACTTGAGGAGACGGCACTTGCGTGTCTTGTGGCCTCGGCTGTCGTTGAAAGCTAGCTGGGAGTAGTCTTCGTAGAACTCCACGACACTTTCGTGGTCCAAGAGTTCGGCGAGATAAACGGGCCGCGGGCCATCTGTAGATCCGCCGGACTCTGTGTTTAGACTTTTGAGACGCGGGGTAGCGAGGCCGACTCGAGCTTTGGAGTTGGTATTTGCCGATGCAGAGCCGCCCAAGTTGACATTGAGGTTTGGCTCTTTCCCAAGCAACACATCTTTCGTCCAACCCGTCAACGCGCAGAACTCTTTGTTCACGATAGCGACTTCGCCGGTCCGTCTGCAGGCGAGGGTGGGACTGGAGCATTGGTGCATAAACTCCTCATATTCAAGCAGAGACCGCTGGAAATATTTCTCCATGAAGACCAGGTCCTGTTTTGTCAAGTTCTTGGTAGACGCCATCAATGACGGCCGGATGCTGGCCAGGGATTTCGCGATGCGCGACGTGTGCGCTGCCGTGAACCGTTTTTGGATGAGAATGAAGAGCTTGTGGAAACTTGAGACATATCCAAACGGTTCCTTCACTGTGTCGTAGACGAAAGAGGGGTCGCGTTGCCGCTTCCCCAAGACCGACTGCTGCCCGAGCTTTGCGATGGCATTTGACTGTCTCGTAGAGGGCCGCTGTTGGTTCGCCGGCTTGCTCCCTGGCGTTGTCGAGAAGGTAGCCATCGTGGGAGATCCTTCGAAACCGAGGGGAGTCGGCTGCGGGCTATTGGTGTCGGTACTCGGGCTCTGGATGCTGGTTGGCCCAGCGGCAATCGCATACGCATGGGGAAGGCCATGCTGTAGGTTACCTTGGGAGTAGAGGCCATTGTGATTCGCATCAAGACCGAGGAAGCCATCCAGAATATTCCCCTCGTAGACATTGTCGAACTGGTTAACGCCATTCCCGAATACGCCGGGCCCAAAACCGAGGCTGCCGCTTGCTGACCGCGCCATAGTGGCATCCCCCGGAGGTGTTTCGGCGGCACCCGATGACATGTGCCCGAGCATGCCAAATTCCATGGCACCATATTGACTACCGAAGTTGAGGCCTTCAAGGTTGAAGTTGTAGATATTCGGATCGCTCGGGTCGAAAGGTAGAGTGCCAAAGTTCGTCATGGGGCTCGACACCTGTGGCACGGTCATGCCGCTGATTTGTGGATTCCCGGATGTCTGGAAGGATGGAGAGGTTGGCGACTGCTGGTTTGCAAACGGAAGAGTTTCTGCCAAGTTCCCTATTGGCGTCTGGGCGGCGGAGAACAGAGGAAACTGAGTAGCAGGCGATTGGGAGAAGAAGGTCCCCTGGTTGGAGGACGCCTCAGAAGTCTGAATACTCGGATGCCGGTGGCCATTCTGCCGTGGAGTTGGATTTGGATTGTAGTTTGGACCCAAAACAGGTCTCAATGCCTCGGGGGGCGCGTCATGTAAATACTTGGCCTTCTTTCTGACTCCATCCTGGCAGCTCTCCATGAGATTACGCTTAATACATCGCTGGCATGGCCTCTCGTCCCCTATCGCAGCGGTCGGCATCAGCAACCCATATTTTTCAGAGGGTACATAAACAAGCAAGCATGAATGAGTGTGATAGTAGGAAGGAGTGGATGAAGCTCCTACAACGGGGGACCAGAGATGATAGAGAGTAGAGTCTTACCGCATGTAAGGTGGGCTCTTTGGCAGGCAAAACAAGCGCGCCTAGCCTTTTTTCTCCGAGGCCGAAGAGGATCTTTCGGGTCGTACTTTTTTTTAGGCTCTGCACTGGTGTCGGCGCCTTCCGAAGTGAGTCTTTGGTCTGACATCTTCTCGTCCTCCTCTTTGACGAGCTGGTCCGTTTCGTCGTACTCGTTTTCGCTATCAGACATGGCGCCCGAAGTGTCCCGCGGGGAATGCCCACTGTCTTCCGCCATCACGGCCTAGCTTATATACGGCCCGACCTGGTCGGACAGCGCGGTAATGCAGGAACACCCAGCTCAACGCAGGCCAGGTCCGCTTCCGCAATGGGAATCTGAAAAGAACAGCAGAGGATTAACGTTGAAGGGCCCTGCAGCAATATCACAGCGGTGGCACCACCACGGCAAGTGATTGGCGCTGCACGTCGCTCTGGTTGTCAGGGCACGCGCCGGGGGTAGCTGAAGGAGGCGACGCAAGCAAGTATCCCAGAAGGAGTGTGCCAAGTTCAGTGGACGGCGAGTCCCCACTGGTCATCTAATTAAGGCGTCGAGGGCGGCAACGAACAGTTGCGGAGAGGCTCTACAAGACCGGGCGCAGCAGAAACGGCTTCCTGTGGCTTCCTGGGCTGTTCCTCTTTACTGTAGCCTCCCGCAATAAGAAGTGTTGATCGCCGGTCCAAAAAAAAATGAATGGGATATGGTGTCAATGCCAGCTGATGAGGCCCGATACACGGTGGCCAGCGGCTGTCTCGTATTCTCAGCGGCTCTCGTGGGGATGCTGTTAATTGGTTCGGGGAAATTTGGCAGAGGGTGTCGTTGTGCGACAGGCCACCGCCCAGGCGGAACTGGCGGAAGTTGAGCCGTTGGGGTAGATGGATGTATGTGTGTACGTGTGGTTTCGTCGACGGACGGTCTCGAGTCACGCGGCGGCGGATAAAGCACGGGTGCGGCCCGGGGGAGCTTTCGAGCTCTGGTAGGTAAGGGTCGCACAGGAGTGATAGGGAAGCATTCAAGCTGCAACTATCCGTCGGCGGTATGGCTACGTGAGCCCTTGACAGTGCGTCGGTAGGGGACGGGAACAGGTGGTGTGGGCTTTCTTCGAGGCGGCGCAGAAGGATAATCCAGTGGGCAATTGGTGCGGATGCGGGACGTCGAAGCGGGTGGCTTTTGCTAGGCGTCGGTATCCTTCAACGATTTGCGAGGCCGGATCGAGAGTGTGGTTCGTACTCCCTACGTCTCTCTCGCCAACATCCCCGCGGCTTTCCTCCTCCTCCTCTTCCGGACCGTTTTTCTTCCTCTCCCGCGATTGTCGCAACCTCCGCGCTTCGCTTCCGGCGGGCGCAATGCAAAGAGCTTGTCGTCGCCGAGTCGCAATATGGCGAAGGTCCGAGTTTCTGGGTTTAGTTTGAGAAAAGCAAAACAGGCAAGAGTGCAAATGGGTGTGATAGAGGCGGACCGAGACGAGGTGGGGTGAAAATCAGACGGCGCTGCAAACAGTAACTAGTGTAATCCGAACTCAATGCACTCCCGACTAGGCATACCCGGTGGTTTGCATGGCAGTGGTGGAGAGAGAGATAAGGTACGCTAGGCGTGGGTCTAGGGATTTGGTGTGGTGCTCTTTTCCTGGAATAAGGTCATGGGTTCCTGAGGTTGACTCGGAGTCGGTGTGCAGTAGTTTTTCCCAGCTGCGGTGGGCATAAGCCGAGCTAAAGCTCGTTCCTTCTTCCCGCCAATTGCGGGGTTTTTCTCTACCCTTGCAATCTCGGCCCCAAGAAGCACATCATCAAATCAATTCTTCACCTTTTCAATCGATTTCGGCCTTGACGGTCCAGCCCAGTCTTTTTCCTCCATCGCATGCGGCTCGGCAGTGGATACGGCGGCCCTTGACTTGTCGGAGAACTGTCTCCTAATTGGTGACTCCCTCGTTTTGTGGTATGCATACCTGTCGGTGACAGGAAGCATGGAGCAAGTAGTTGGAACAATTACCCGATAGAATCCTTTGCATCATTTTTGCATGTGGCCGCCCAGCCGTGCCGCCGTCGCCGCAGGGTTCACGGAATGCCACCCCGGCCCGCAACCCCAACCGAACCCCGACCGCGGATCTGCAAGTGTCTCCAACAAAAACCCAACTTGAGGGCTGAAAGTACGTACCTGTCACACCAAAACACCAAGACTGGGAAACTGGCATTATTCCTGTTCTTGGAAGCCCGCTTTGACGGTGAGTTCTGTTCGTGTCAGCTCGGACAAAACCTACCTGTCTTAGGTCGCCATCAGCCAGCCTTTTTTCAGCCATCACCCTCTCATGGCAAGGTACATCTAACCTTTCTGACCAATATCAATGGATGGGACTTGCTTCTGTACCTTGATGGCCAGCCGAGGTCCAACACAGACTTCTTCCTCGATTTATGAGCTCAAGGTTTGCAGAATCCAACATTGAAGCCCCGCTTTATAGAACATGGTATATCATTAAAATAAAATAAAATACAATAGGTTTAATAGCTCCTCTCATGATGCGCACAGTTCGTGGTCGGCAGCCTTGCCTGGGAGATCATCGGACCGCCGAGCTCTGTCTCTCTTCAACCTCGGCTTATCCTGGGCCACGGCCTGCGCCAACGGGTACGTCCGCCGTGGCCGAATGAGGGTCTTGCGCAGGGTGCCTAGTGGCTTGTCCAAAACAGGTTGTGACCCAGAAGCAGTATGCCGTCAAGCCTCCCCAAAAGACGCACGACATAGAGGCCTCTCCGCCACCACAATGGCCACCCCACCCCCTACCTGCGGTGGCATCGCCAGCCAGCCAACCCGCAGGGGCCAGAATCCGGAGTCGAGTGTTTCCGTCTAGTTCCCATTCCCCTACTACCTGTCCTTCACACCCTGACCCCTGACATCTGGTCTCCCGTGGCATCCAGTAGATCGGGCCCGGGCTGACATCTGACTCCGCCAAATAAGACAAGATCCATCAAGCGGGGTTGTGCGCCGTTAAGACTCGCTGAGAGTGGGCAGGCCGTGTCGAGGAGTGATGCATGGCCAGCGTGAAGAGATCGATGGAGTCAGCCACCAGCGCCTTGCCGCCGGTTGAAATGGCCTGCTCCCCGGTGCAGATCTGCTGCCGACGCGTTCACGGCAGATCACAGCCGAGCTCGCTGCAACACTGGACACGTCTATTTCAACCATTGGGCTGGTTTCAGACGGGTGTTCCCTCGCCTCCACCTTGATGTCCCCCCATCGTTTTATGTGGTGGTCGCATATCTGCTTCTGGCTCGTATCCTCTTGCCGTACCGGAAGAAGATGTAAGGGAAGGGCATCAAGGCGAGCGTCACAAAGGCCACGAGCCCAGTGGCCCACTGATACCCAAGGGCCTCGTACATCTGGATACCAAACAGTGGGAATGCCGCTAGGCATCGTCAGCCTGTATCCGGACCGACCAGTGCTGCAGGAGGCCTAGTTGAGGTATGAAACACTCAGAGGGGAAGCTTACCTGCGAAGGAGCACCTGACCAAGGCATTGGATGCCAGGGCACTGGCTGCGTACCGTGGGTATGCGTCGACCTAGACAGCCACGAGCTCGTATCAGCACACCTTTTGCCTATTTCACCCAATGCTGTTGCACCGGATCAAGAGCCGCCGGCCGCGGGCACGTTTGTGCTCCACGGGGATGGGTTACACTCACAAGAAAAGTGAAGACTCCCGTAAAAGCGAACGACATCCTGAGAAACAAACCACGGTTAGCGACGGGTAACGACATGACCGCATGCTTCGGATATGCAAGATCGAAAGAAAGAGGCTAGGATGCGGCAGCTCTGGAACATCTTGACAAAGTCATGACTACAGAGTAACGAATCAAGGCGGTGGCGTAAGAGCAGATCGACATGGCTACTGTCAAGCGCACTGTCGTTGTACTTCGGGATGCTGGGGTCCCCTCTAAGACTTATCCACCGTCCAGCACGTCGAGTGCCACTGCCGTGGTTGAAGCTTATCATAAAAAAAAGAAAGCCAAAAAGGTTCACTTCCTTTTGCATTCTTACCCGTAATTCGGAGGAGAAAGCAGCCGATGAGAGACTCAACGCAAACCAAAAGAAAGCATCAAGTAGATTTGCACTCACCCAAGACCAAACACGCTGGAACCGATGATAGGCACGATCCAGTGTACCTCGGGGTATGTCGTAAAGCCGAACCAGAACAAACCCCCGGTGATCAGCGGGGCGCCGAATATGACAGGCGGCAGCTGGTCTTCGGGCTCGTCTTTGAGCACGCCCGTCTCCTTGAACCGCTTCGCCACCATGTTGTGCCGGAGCCTGGTCCAGAGAGGGGTGCTCAAGCAAGCGAGGATCATGGATACTAACAGGCCCATGAAGGTCAGACCAACCTGCCAGAGGTTGAAACCATGGTTCGTGCGGAAGATGAGCGGGAAGGCGCCGAAGAAAAGGTAGAGTAGACCGAGGAGAACAGCCGTATAGATGTTGAGCACCACGGCCATGGGCTCGAAGATGAGGATTTGGAAGGGACGGAGCAGCGAGTAAGCGACCGTCTTGGAAACAGACTTGGTGGATTTCTCAAGAGGCGCGCGCCACCTGTCGTCGCCGGTCGTTTTCCGGAGATTTTGTGCCTTCTTTTTGAGTAGCACCGGATCTAAGCGCCCAAGTCAGCATTTCCCCCCCAGCGTCAGTCAAAGCAAAACAGAAGCACTCACGATAAGTCTCCGGTACGAACAACGTAATGGTAAGTAACAAGACGCTGGCCCAAATCAACAACACATAATGCGTCCAGCGCCAGTTGATGTAGGTGTTGATCAGCCCCCCGACCAGCGGGCCCGTCGACGGCCCAACAAAAGGCGCAAGGGCAAAAATCGCCATGGGCGCAAGCATGGTGTCGCGGGTGAACAAATCTCCCACCGTCCCTCCAGAGACAGACAAGAACGCACTCCCTGCCAACCCCTGGAAGAAGCGTGACACGATCATGGTCTCGATGTTCTTCGCCACCGCCGACGGAACCAGCCAGATGATGAACCCGGCGAAAGAGCAGAGATAAATCGGCCGCCGGCCGTAGAACTCGGCCAACGGCGACCAGAACGGACCCAAGGCAATCCCCAGCACGAATGTCGACAAACCCAGCGTCGCCACCAGCCGTGAGTTGTCGAACTCCTCGTTCATCTGAGCATACGTCGCCGTGTATGATGCCGACGCGTTCGTTCTTGATTCAATCCCCTGAGTCAGCGCTTCTGCTCCATCCCACCACCCCCTATCCCCTCCCTCCCCATCATACCCAGGCAAAAAGCCCACCGAGAGAGGAGGCGCAAACAAGAAACCAGAACCAACTTACACGCAAAACGACCCCACGCTCGTAATCGCAATAATCAACCACTTCCGCCACGTCGGAAAACTCCTCGGACACAACGGATCACTATCCCCTCCCTCCCAGCCAACCTCGAACGGATCCACAACAACACCCGCATCCGCACCGCCATCACCGGCACCATCAGTACTACTACTACTGCCACCACCACTCTCACCACCACCACCACCCTTCTTCTTCATCTTACCCCCGGGGTGGTTATACGGCGCGATGGTGCCGCCCGCAGCATCAGCCTCGATGTCGTCGCACCCCCAGCCGTTGTTGGAGCGCTCGCGCCGGAGGGTTTCGATCGTCTCGGCGCTGAGCCGGCGGGTGCCGCCATTGTGTGAGGCGGGGCGGGCGGCCGTGTTGCCGGGCCGGATGGGCTCGAAGGTCCTGCTGTTGGTTTTCTCGGGGTCGGTTGCTGTTGCGCTCTCCGAGGGGGCGAGGCTGGCGTTCTCGCTCCCGTGCCCGGAGGTGGGCCGGGGGGGCTTCTCGTCCATTTTCTTTTTTTGTGTGTATTGTTTTTGTTTGTTTAGGGGTTCCTGACCTGGCTTGCTTGGTGGATGATACGCGAGTTGGGTGGGTAGGTGGCCTCGGGAGATCTCGAGCCGAGAAGTGGCTGGAGGTTGATGTAGAGGAGGGTTATGATGGGGGTCTGATGGGTCCTTGGGCTTCACTTGAGTCACTCGGTGTAGAGCGTCACTCACGTCGGGTTACGGGCACACAATGTTGTCAATGTTGAATGACGATGGGCCAGCAAAGCTATGTACGATGGACAGAAGACGGGGATGCCATGACGTTTATTAACGGCTCTTGGCCACTCTGGACCTCGATCTCCGAGTGCGGATGACAGGGCCTTCGTGGGGGCTGTTGGTTCCATTCTGGGGTTAACACTCTTCCAAAACTCTGCTCGATGGAGCCATCAATTTTAAAGCGGCGGATGCGACTGCGTCAAAGCAGCATCGAACCTTGAAGGAGGGTGTCATTGAAGCCAGGGGGCCGGGGAAACTGGGTCGCCCACGCCCGTCTGGGGGCAAGGCCAGCATCAAAATCAAGGACCACAAGTGGAACGAGAAGGCGTTGGAGGGAACAAGGCTTTCCCATTCACTGCCAGACGGCCTGACTAACCGCAACCACTACACAGTACGGCTGCCTTCGCGTATCCAACATGGCTTATGCAATGAATGATTAGCAAACTTCGAGATGAGGGACATTGATGACCCTAACGAAACGACAGCGCACCAATGACGAAGCGTTGTGGGAGGAGAAAACGGGGTTGAGCGGAGGTTGTCGGCTGTGGAGACCCGCTTGGGCGGCACATGGCTCCCGGCTCTCGGTTGTAGCAGCGGGCACGGCATTGCCATCCTTACCATCCCCCGTGTTTGCTTGTGGGTGGCAGGGTGGCTTGAAGAGGCACCTCGGGGATAAGTTCCCGAGTTGTCCCCGGACTCATCCCAGCAGCCCTATTCCCTATTGTATTTTCACACGCCCTACCAAGTACAAAGTATAGGGTATGGAGGATACAATATGTAAGCAAATAACTACATCCGCGAGCGCGAAGATGCGCGATTGGTTTTGTTTGACATGGCGTACATGGATCACGACGGCCCGTTGCTTGCTCTCGCGGCTTGCTCTCGCGGTTCGCCATCATCTCATCTTGGCCGAGCCTAGTGCAACATCCTTCTGTCCAGGGGGTTTTTGGTTGGAAATGGCGGTTGGTCGAAAGGAAGCTAGCATTCCCGCCGTGTTCCCGGCCGAGCCTGACAGCCCGTCTCAAGAAAAAGAGGCGGCATGGTTCCTTTTTAGTTTGTTCCGGTATTAGAAAGCACTGCGAGGAGATATTATAATACAGTTTCTGGAGCCGTCTGTACACAGTAACTGTACACTCTACTTGCGCTTGATGTCCAACTGCGTGTTCTAAGTTCCAATATGGCTTGCTTCTTCGTGTTCTAAGTTCACAGTACGATGTAAATCAACCCCCCCCAACCCCGCCCCCTGGTATCCCAAACATCACTCATGGCATGCCCCCACGATGCTGTCCAACTTTATAAAACAACCAAACATGCTGCAAATCCGAAACGCCGGAATCCCCTAAATAAACCGTCCATCTTCTCTTTATGCACTAGTATGTCTCGGGCAGATCCGAGAAGCTGGGAATGTCTGACAAATCGCAGTCAAAGCTCCTCTCGTATGCCTTGGCCGGGAGGACACCGGCCGCGAGCCCCTTTTTGTAGCTCCATTGTGGTCTGTTGACAACGCCCGTTAGCAACACCAATCTCAAACGGCAACAATATCCCCAGAGTGGTACAACAACTAGAAAGGAGAAAGGAGAGAGGAGAAACTTACGCATCCTCGGTATCCCAAACCCAGTAAAACCACCCCCAACCCTTCTCAAAACTCGACATCTGCGCCTCGGCAAACATCCTCAGGAACTGTTTATACGAGTCACTCCACTCGCTCACCGGCGCATTGGCCTCGTCACAACTGCACGAGTTATCCTGCGCCGGACAGCGCGGGGTGGGTCACATCCCCACTCCCGTCGGGGGTTATCAACGAGCCCGTCCAGCGGTTCTCTCAGCCCACGTTCGTCAGGTGCTTGGCGCAGTCGGGTGTCGGCCTGGGACCACTCGGCGACGAGGGTGGGGCCGAAGCCGGTGCTGCGATCCATGCTCTGGAGGGTCTGCTCGGTCCAGCCCTCGCACGCGTAGCGCACCTTGGCCGTGTGGTTAAAGACGATCTGGCCTGTGTTGAAGATGACGTACTGGTGCACGTCGAGCGCCGCCCGGTCGAGGTCCTGCAGCTCGCCCTGCCAGTTGTGCAGGCCGCGGAAGCCGTCGCCGAAGACCACGATGGCGTCTGATACACCGTTCTTGCGTACGAGAGCGTGCGCGTCCGTCGTCCATTGGAGGACCTCCTGCGAGTCGAGGAAGGTCATCTTGGGCTCGTTGGCTAGACCGTAGTGGCTGATGATGTTCTTGTAGCGCGGCTGGGCGAAGAATTTGGAGAGGCTGTCGTGGAACTCCAGGGCGCGCTTACCCCAGAGGGCGCCGTCGGTACCGTTCAGCCAGTTGATGGGACCGAGTCGGCCGCTGTGGTTCCAACCGTTCTGGCTGCCGGGCAGGCCGTGCACGTCGAGGTTGACGCGGAGGCCGTAGCGGCGGCACCACTCGATGGCTCGGAGTAGGTAGCGCCATGAGGTGCGGAAGACGTAGGGGTCGCCGTCGTAGACCTCCACGGCCCAGTAGGAGAAGGGGATGCGGACGTGGTCGAGCCCGGCATCTCGGATCTCCTTGAAGGTGTCCTCCGTCACAAAAGTAGCGTAGTGCTTCTCGAGGACGCTCTCGCATCGTTTGGCTAGGTATTTGCAGAGGGTGTACTCATCGACGATGCCCATACGGAGATCGTAGTTGAAGAGAGAGGGCGTGATGAATGGCTCGAGCGAGAGCCAGCCGCCCACATTGACGCCTCGTGCTGGCCGCTTGGCGTAGTCGCCCCATGGCTTGTCCAATGCTGGCACATGGTCGTTGGCTTTTGCAGAATCATCCCACTCCGTGTCGAGGCCCATGAGGGGCAGACCGCCGACCGTTTCGTCGGTGTAAGTGAGGTTGAAGTCGGCTGTGTCCTCCCATACGAATGGGTTCAGCCAAGACGGGGCCCCTTTTGGTATACTGTCCGGTGATACCCCTCCGAGGCCGCTCTCGCTGTCGCTGCTGCTTCCACCTCCATCGCGCTTTTTGTCATCCCCGCCAGAGTTGGGGACCACCACAGCCGCCACGATGATGATGATAATAAGCAGCACGGTGCAGACACCGATGAGGATCCCTGCCGTTGTCAGCGTAACCCACTTCCTCCTCGGACAAAAGCAACCTACATAGCTTTTTCTTCTGCTTGTACCACGGCGCCGGTTTCCCGTTCCATAACGGCTCTTTCTCGGTCCCCATACTATCATCACTCCCTCGTCCACCACCCCTCAACCCGGTCCACCCTCTCCCACCACCACCGCCGCTACCACCTCCTCTCCCCTCCTCCAGCACCGGCCCGCTCACCACCCGAGCACTCCTCCTCTTATCCCTCTCAGGCCCCCTATGCCCCCTCCCCTCCTTCACCGGCGACACATCCACCACATCATACCTCTCACTCTCCCCCGGCGGCGAGACATCCACAACCTCATACCCGCGACTCCGATCCCTCATCCGATTCCTCTCCCGCTCCCTCTCCCTATCCTGCTCCCTCCGTCTCTCCCTCCTCAACTCCCTCTCCCTCTCCACCTCCCGTTCTCTCTCCCTCTCCCGTTCCCTTTCCCTCTCCCTCACCCTCTCCCTCCCACCACCACCACCACCCCCAGGCATCGCCAACGGCGGCGCCGACCCATTCGCGCGATTCAGCCTCGCCAGCGCCGCCGCCGACAACACCCCACCACCACCACCACCACCACCACCGCCGCCGCCGCCGCCGCCCTCTTCCGAGCTCCGGTCGTCGGCACCGCCCGCCCGCGCTGTGCTGGGCCGCCGTCGCCGCCGCCGCTGGTGCTGCTGTTGCAGGTCGTCGTCGTCGGGCGCCAAGGACGAGTTGCGCCGGTGGTGGCGGCGCTCGCGGCGGGCGTCGCGGTCCCGGTCGGGGGGGCGGGTTGCGGAGGGGTTGCGGGGCATTTTTTGGGGGGTTTTCTTTTCTCTGTTCTTTCTGGCTAGCTAGGTTCACTTGTGTGTGATCTGCGGGTTGTGATGGAATGTGGGACGTTGTGTGATCGGATGTGGTGGGTTAGGAATGCATGGTGTGGTCGGCCGCAGGTGGTTATCCGGAATTGTGGTTACGCAGGAATTTTGGAGATAAAGATTGGAATAATTGTCACAGGCAAGATCTCTTCCCAATTCGATTCCTGGGTCGCTGCGACCTCGTGTTGGCGCTGTGCCTTGATCCTGTGCATGGAAAGAATGCGTGATTGTTGGCAGGGCAACGCTATCTGACAAGGGTCAGGAGGCGCCAAGAGCGTTGCGCAGACGTCATCGGGAGAGGAATTGAGAAACAAGTCTCGAATTGGCCATTTTTTGATGTTATGTCGGCACTGTTTTCTAATTCACCAAAAACTTACCTCTTGTGTCAAACCGACGTTCATCTCAACTTTCTTCCATCCCAAAACCTTGGGCTTCGACCCCTGTCCTAGCGCAAGGGCACTTCCCCAAGTGCGTTCCTGGCGAATTGGGACTTTGCGGGGCCCCGCGATTGCCAGATCCCTACCAAAGCCGCCGCAAGCCGACGCCGCCGTCATCCGCCCCAACCCAGTCCTTCCATCGTCTGCCGCTCGTCTCCTGTGCCCACCGACTTTGTTCTCACCATGTACAGAGACCGCTCTCTAGAAACACCAGACAGAGGCGACGGGATCTAGACTTCACATAGACACACACAATGAAGGGTTCATCACTCCGCGCCCTGTCGAGGGCATTGGCACGAGGATCGCCTCTCGCACCGTCTGCTCCCGCGCTTGTGGCCTCTCGGCGACGGTACTACTCGACACACCCACCCAATGCGAAGCTCAACCTCCCGACCGACTACTCAACAACACCCCTACTCTCCCACTCGTCACAATCAGCGTTGGCCAACCCAGAGCTGCCACCCGAAGTGCGCAATGGCACGACCAAGCGCATGAACCTCTTCCAGGCGGTCAACGACGCACTATCCATCGCGCTCGCCGAGGACGAGTCGGTCATGATCTTCGGCGAGGACGTCGCGTTCGGCGGCGTCTTCCGCTGCACGGGCAAGCTGGCCGAGACGTACGGGGGCGACCGGGTGTTCAACACGCCGCTGACGGAGCAGGGGATCATGGGCTTCGCCATCGGCGTTGCGGCCGAGGGCATGCGGCCCGTGGCCGAGATCCAGTTCGCCGATTACGTCTACCCGGCCTTTGACCAGCTGGTCAACGAGGCCGCTAAATTCCGCTACCGCGACGGCGCGTGCGGCCGCAGCTCGGGCGGCCTCACCGTCAGGATGCCTTGCGGCGGCGTCGGCCACGGCGCCCTGTACCATTCGCAGTCTCCCGAGAGCTTGTTCACCCACATCCCCGGGCTGCGTGTCATCATGCCCCGGTCGCCGCTTCAAGCGAAGGGGCTGCTGCTCTCGGCCATCCGCAGCAACGACCCCTGCGTGTTTATGGAGCCCAAGATTCTGTACCGGGCGGCGGTCGAGCAGGTCCCGACCGCGTCGTACACCCTCCCGTTGTCGAAGGCGGAGGTGTTGAAGGAGGGCTCCGACGTCACCATCGTGTCGTACGGCCAGCCTCTGTACAAGTGCGAGGCGGCGCTCAAACAGGCTGAGAAGGATCTGGGCATATCGGTCGAGCTTATCGACCTGAGGACCATTTACCCGTGGGACAAGGAGACCGTGTTCAAGAGCGTCCGCAAGACGGGGCGGTGTCTCGTTGTTCACGAGGCTATGATCAACGCTGGTGTCGGCGCCGAGGTCGCCGCGGCGGTCCAGGAAGACCCCGAAACGTTTGTCAGGTTGGAGGCGCCCGTTGCTCGGGTTGCTGGGTTCAGCATACACACTCCGTTGTTGTACGAGGCGTTGAATGCGCCGGATGTTGCCAGTAAGTGTTGAGATTCGAACAGTACTTGAGCTGTGCTAACTTCAACAGGGATATATGACAATATCAAGAAAGTATTGGATTATTAAGTTGGATATCATGGATTACTTAGAGTCGATGTCGGTGGTTCTCGAGCATCGCATCAGAGCGGGCGAGGCAGGCGTTGAGAGGCGAACGGGCGCATCGTAGCGACATAGCTCGTGAATTTTCTCTTGTATCAGCTTAACATGAATAGTAGCCATCAAAGCCGTTGAATATCCGTACTCTTCCTTTTTGTTAGGTACGTTAACAAGTTGACAGAAGATTTTAAGTGACTGGATGAGACGAACTCGAGGGAGGTTTTTACCCCTGTTGTCTCTGTCTTGGCGCTAGCTTGCAACCATCCCACTTCTGCCCCGCACCCCTTGGTTTCATCAACAGCGCGCCCACCGTTACACAGTACAACTCCAGTAAACCACCCGGCCCGGAGTAACAACTGACTGCGCGAGGATCTTGGCCGTTTCCAACAGATACCGACTTACCCCGAAGACACTCGACCGCTCCACCGAGGAGTCATGTCATCCCCCAGGGAAATTGTGTCCTCCTTCGTGGAGGGAGCTCCGCCTGGAGAGGTAAGCTGCCCAACCTCGCCGCCGCGCAACGGACGGCTCAAGATCCCACGCTAACAAATATACTCTCAAGCTCGCCGATGTCCTCGCAGGCACGCACTCCCCCCTCGAACCTATCCTCCTACCCTGGCCTAACCCGCCCTGCAGACATCAAAGCCCTGACTATCTCGACCCCGAACCTCGTTAATGAACTCGGGCCGGCCTTCCAAAAATACAACGAGGAGCAGTTTACGACAGTCAAGCTCCCGGGGAGCAGCCAGCCGGTTATCGTCAGCTCGCACAGCGCGTTGGGCGACGACCGCTACTACGACATCGAGAGCTCGTGCAGTTTCGCGTTCGATCACGCTACACAGAAAGCCAGCGCAGTCGAGAGCTACGTTGTAGACGGCGAAGGCGTGGACTTAGCGTAAGGGGTTAATAAGTCAGGGAATATCACATACAAACACTAACACTACGATTGCAGCAAATCGATACTAAAGAACCTCTCGGCGTACGTGAACGAGCACTTTGTCAATGCGGCCTATGGCGCCTATCCGATAGACAACGGCTCCAAGGTCGCCATCGTCATCGTCGCAAACAAGTACAGCCCGAACAATTTCTGGTATGCACCGCCTCCTTCCACCCCGTGCCCCTTTCCCTCTCCTAACCGTGCGTGCTCACAGGAACGGACGCTGGCGCTCTCACTACATCTTCGACGTTGCCTCGAACGCCCTCGAAGGCTCCATCAAGGTCGACGTGCACTATTACGAGGACGGCAACGTGCGTCTCCTGACCGACAAGTCTTCGACGGCATCCGTGTCGTCCGGGACCGGCGCGGGCATCGCCAAGGAAATCTCGGCCGGGGAGCGCAAGTACCAGGAGGAGCTGAACCGGAGTTTTACGAGCCTTAGTGAGGGCGCGTTCAAGGCGCTGAGGAGACAGCTCCCCGTCACGAGGCAGAAGATCGAGTGGGATAAGGTAGCGAGCTACAGGCTGGGGCAGGATATTGGTAGTGGGGCTGCGAGGAGGTAAACTGCGCTTCTCCTAGGCTTACTATGGGGTGCACCAGGTAGATTGTACTCCGTCGCTCTGTCACGCAGGGCCAATATCAGCATGACAATGCAGCAATCCCACCCACCTGCGTTGTAACGTGAAAAAAATACTGGCTACGGCCTTCAAGATAAGCATAAGCTCGGGCAGCTTATCCACATCCGTTCAGTTAGGTCGCTGCAGCATCATGCGGGATTTCGCCATTTCGGCTTCGGCGCGAGTTCCCGACAAACGCATCCGATAACGTGGCGGACCTCACAAGGCGGTGTGGGTTGGGGCCGCATCTCAAAGCCGCCGCTTCAAAGGCCGGTGCGGGTGGGTGTGGGCATGAAACGGGATCACCCCAATGCCGGAAAACGGTCGCCGCTCCCGTACCTATCGCGGAGAAAGCGGGATCCCAACAAACCCACCACAGATTGTTCATGGATGTCCTTTCCAGGTGAACAGCAGAAGCCATCCCTTTCCCATCCTCCCATTAAGCCCCTGCTCGGGCCCCGAGGATACCGCAGTCTCCGAATCGGACCATACCAAGGTGGACGAATCACAAGCTGGCGTGCATGATTTTGGTCACTCTCAATTGGCCACTCCGGCAATCCAAGTGGGACTCTTCTTTCGGTTTCGCCAATTCAGTGGGTCGTTGAGCCAGGGGCCCTCGCAAAGTCACCCATTGCCGCCTGCCCCGTCCGGGCCCGTTCTCCAAAGTTACCCGGGTCGGGACCTTGATCTTTTTTTCTGACTGCCCCCTTTCTTCCGACAACTGTCTTCAACCTGCCCGACGTCACCCCGATCTCATACTCTCCGGTCGTGCCCAAGTCTCCGAAAGTCTGGTAAGTCACCCGGCCCAATTGCTTCCAGCCGCGCCGGTCCGCGGATGCGCTTGCGTGTGCCGTGCTAACGGAACAGCTGTCCAGAAGAAAAATAAAACATCCGCCGTTTTCGAAGACGATAACTTCCACGCCGACAACTACAATCAAGATGGCCTCCCTCGAGCTTACCTACCAGGATGTGGCCGAGCACAACACCAAGAAGGATCTGTACATGGTCATCCACGATGTGATTTATGACGTGGGCAAGTTTGTCGACGAGCACCCGTAAGTGCCGTTCCCGCCTTTTCAAGCTGTCGGTCGGCCGCATATCATGTTCCGGGATGGGGTGGTTTGCCCGTTCCCCGGCATTGGCCGACCTGCGATACCACCACCACAACACGTGCTAATCCGGCTGTTTTCCGAATAGTGGTGGCGAGGAGGTTCTTCTCGACGTCGGCGGTCAGGATGCCACCGAGGCCTTCGAGGATGTCGGTCACAGCGACGAGGCCCGCGAGACGCTCGAGCAGCTCAAGGTTGGCACTCTGAAGCGCAACGTAAGCACCCTTACTGCAGTAACGAAGGATACTGGAGGCGGAATCACGATTTGCTGACGCGTCGCATAGCCCAACGACCCCAAGCCCAAGACCCCCCTTCCCGGCGCCGTTGCCCCGGCTGCCAACAACGACTCGGCCGGCTTCGGCGTCGGCCTCTACGCCATCATCCTCATCGGCGGTCTGATCGGCTACGGCGCCTACCAGTACCTCCAGCAACAGCAGAATCAGCCCAGCGCCTAATTTCGCCCTGCTGTGCTGGGTACGCGGGACGGCGAATGCGATAGGACTTTTTATCTAATGACCATGTTTTCGGCCATGCACTCGGGCAAAACATGTCTTGTGTGGCGCGCCCTGCCGGTGCCCGCCTGAATACTTTGCGTTCCGACATGTGATGCGCTTGGATGCCGAGTTGTGGCTCACATGGGCCCCATCATGTGGCAGCGTTGGGTGTTTGGCCCGGAGTAAGGACTGTGGTTTTTCCGGTTTTCAACAACAGATGGGGGTTATGTTAGGGATTGGTGACGTCGGTATGGTAGAGGTTCATGTTTTAGGCGTCGGGATGCGAGCGACAAGCGAGTGAGCCCGCTGTTCTCCTCCGCCGGGGGAAGGGCAAGCCGAGGCAGCCGTATTGATGGAATTACCACATTGTTTATAGACTTTGTAATTCCGCGAATCTCGTGACCCTCTCTTACCTAACATCTCTTGAGACCGGAACGGCGTTGCCTCGGACAAAACATTATGTCATGAACCGCCTTGACCACGCAGCACGCAGTAGGGAAAAAAGAAAAATGAGAACAGCTCAAGGCACTGAAGGTGCCTAGTTTTTGCATTTCTATGTTTTCTTTTCTATCGCTTTTGTAAAACTCCATCCATCCATCATGTTCACAATCTCAAACCGCATTTTCATACTCTCAATTATTAGAAACCAATCTATCTGGTTGCAATATGTCATTCCCTGTATTGAACCCTGTAAACGCCACCCCTGCCATTGTGCCGCCGCCAATTGGAACAGTGCCAATGGACCCGCCACCGGTCCACTCATCTTCGCCGGCGCAACAAAGCAACCTTCAACACCACCATCGGCACCTCCTGCAGTCCAGCGTCAAAGAGATTCACTGCTACCGACAAAGGGCAACAAATCGTGGATGAACGCCGACAACATGTCAAACGGATTCGATCGGCAACATGCGTCCTTCCTGAGCAGCATGTCGGCGGCTGCCTCTAAGCTCGGCTCCGGCGCAGGCACCAAACGCTCGCTCGCTCCACCATCGCCGTCGCCCTCGGTCGGCTCGACCACCTCTGTCGCCGCCGGCGCCGGCAGCCTGACCCCGCGCAAGGACCGCCACGACACCCCGAGCAGCAGCAGCAATGCCGCCAACAGCAGCATCGTCTACTCGCAGCCCGCGCTGACCGGCACCGGCGACAGCATCATCTCGCAGATGGCCTACGCCGTCACGTGGCTGCGCCAGAAGGGCGACCCCCAGTCCTGCGTCGACGTCCTCGGCTACCTGTCCGCGACCGCCCGCCCGGAGAAGGAGCAGGAGTTCTTTGTCGACCAGATGCGCCGCCACCCGCAGATCCAGTGGATTCCCGACCCGGCCCTCAGCGAGCAGACATGGCGCTCCGGCACCTACGTCCACCGTCCCGCCATCCCCGACGTCCGCACCAAGACCCAGCTGCTGGCCTATCTGCAGAAGAAGACGGACGCGAGCGGTGTGTCGGTCAAAGATCTGAAGGACGGCTGGCCCGAGTGCGAGGCGGCGATTACGGAGCTGGAGTCGGAGCATAAGGTGCTGGTGGTGCGGGCCAAGAAGGATGGGGCGGCCAAGATGGTGTGGCTGGATGATTCGAGTCTGTTCCACGAAGTTGAGCCGCAGTTGAAATTGCTGTGGGCTCGTGTCGAGCTGCCTAGCATTGAGAACATCGTGCCCAAGCTGGTCGCCGCCCAGCAGAAGCCGGCGTCGGAAGACCCGCGTATTAAGGCGAGCCAGGCGCCGAAGCAGGACAAGAAGAAGAAGAGGGTGCAGCGGAAGTCGGGCAAGTCGACGAATACGCATATGGAGCACTTGTTGAAGGATTACAGCCATATGAAGCGCTGAAGGGGGGGTTTATGGTTTGAAATGGTGATGGGAGAGGGTGGTGATTTTGGTACTTTATCGCATTGGCTCGGCGTTGGAGTGGTGGTCTCTAGGGAATGGATTTAACTACATTGATCGGTTGGGCTGGGCAACAACCACGGGTCTCCTTGCCCTTACTATGGCTGGGGTGGCGGCCTATATAAGCAAAAAACAGCAATGTTACTGTTGGGTTTCAGCGTTTCCTTGGGATGGTGAGGAGGGGATATGGTTCGGCTGTTACGCCGCTCAGCGTTGCGCATGACCGCACCATACTATAACAGATTGTTTACCAACCAAAATAGATATAATTGTCATAATACCTCCCTCTTTGCCTCCCAAATACGCCATCAAAACACTCACCTCAACACATCCATCCAATCTCCCCATCCCAACACGTAGAAGACAACTCACGACTATCCATCGCCCTAAGCATCGAACTCATTATCATTTTTTCCGCATATTCGCTATATCCTCACTCCTCCCTTTCGATATCGCACTC
>NT_165981.1:2603471-2614976 GCF_000143365.1 Chaetomium globosum CBS 148.51
GTAGTAGCCCTGATCAAACGTGTCGAGCGGATCCAGATGATAACTCAGGCGTCAGCAGAGGCGAGGTAAAACTTCCATCCCGCGGGATACTAGTCGTGATGCACCTCAAAGGGAGTGACATCCGCTGGAGACAGAAGAACGAGAGCCTTCAAGGCCACCCTGAATCGATTACACACCGTATGAACTGCGGGTCATGCGTCATTAGTGAGTTCTGGATTCGGAAACAAATTAATATAGAATGGTAAAAAACATTGTTCCGGTAATCGTCTCTTTCATAAAATAAATGACCAGTATCTTTTGATGGTTGAAGTATCTTGAGCTTTGTCTCGCGCAGCAACAAAAAAAATAAATATTTTTATGATTTCAGGAATTGCTAATAGATCTTGTCAGAAATAAACCTTTATCGTATGGTGTGGGGGGTGGTGAGCTGGGAGATGGGGGCTCGTGGGTTGTTGAGCCGTTTTGTGAGGCTGCGGCTGCGGCTGCGTCGCGCTCCATCGCCAGTAGGATCAGCTTGTGTGCGTCCCGCGAGTTGCCCGTCTTGCCCTCCCATTTGAAGTCGATGTCGTACTGCGCTCCGAGCTGGGTGAGTCGCCGCCGGATGGAGGGCGTGTTGGGGCCGAAGACGGTCTGGAGGACTGTCCCCTTGTCGTAGGCTATCATATGCAAGGGTTAGTGGTATTGTCATGGAGGGTAGTGGGCAACGGTGAGGATGGTGATGTAATAGTTGGCTTCTACTCCTTTCCCTTCCTCAGGAAAATAGTACCCACCGGAGACGCCCGCGTTCGGCCAAAGCATATACGGCTTCCAGGTCAACTTGAATTCGGTATCAGGGTGCTCTGTCACGTAAGATGCCATCGCCTTGTCGAGGGCTTCTTTGCCGATATAGCACCAGGGGCAAATCGGGTCAGAGTAGACGTCGATTTCGAAAGTGAACTTCGCCATGGCGGCTGGGTTGTCGAAGCCGGTTTTGGCTTGATGACGACTTGTTAAAAGCTCTTTAAAACTCCAAGTATGCCCTGGTCCGGCATTCCCGTCCCCTCTTTGTTGTCTATCGTCCTCACTTCGGTCTTCTGTGCTGCCCTAACGGAAGTCGAGGGAAGGACTCTGGAAAGGGGTCAGTATTACACTGCGGGGCTAGCCGTGTAGAACGGCAGATAAAGAGTAGGTTTTGGGATAGTAATGGTGAACCAGCGAGCAGGTCGCCAACAAGGAGAGTGCTTGGTTCCCAGGACTCAGGTAAACGGCAGAAGAAGGGGCCGCTTGATATTAGGTAGGTACTGGACCGAATCAACCAAGTTCGAACACACGGCAATTGTCTAATGGACCTGAAGTATACAAATATAAATTTGATACTCTGAATAGTGGATAACAGAGTGAAGCGCCGTTCCACATCTCCCCACCCCGGGGAGTACGGCAAGATATTTAATCGATTAGTGATCATTACTCTCAAAGACCAACACATCACTCTTTCGTTCTTTTACCATGGTACCCGAACTCGTTTTTCACTGTACACAAACGAAGATCGCCATGTACCGTTATGTAATATTTCGAATACCTTTCTCTGCCATGTGTTCTGATAATTCTGGGGCGACATATCAACAGTCCGTTGCCCGGAGAACCACCAAAACCACTAAAACTAAAGGAGCGAACAAGAGTATGCCCATGAACTAACAGAGGAGTATTACTGAAGAAAATAACCAAATGCATGCTTTGCCCACTGCCTTGCATCCGCTGCGGATGAGACCTGTAGAAGGGGTGGTAGATATCAATTCGTGTAGGTGGCCTGAAAAGCAATGCTCGTTCCCCCGAAACATGTTGCGAGTACGATCCGTCCTTAATCCGCTTACATCCCTCCACTATCCTCCGTCAGACTTACCGGGAGACATTTCCGCACTCCTGGACTAGTAGCTTGCTGCCCACCGATGGCGGTTGACGGTACCGAACTTCTCTACAACCCAGCTCATCCCTCTCCCCCAAACCCTCCTCAAGAGCCCCCCTCAGACACATCAACAAGCACAGCACCCCCCTCCCTGGGATGCGTCCTCCCCCACTCCCCAATCAACGCCGCCACCTCGTCATACCCCTCCCCCCTCGCCATCTCCTCGGGAGTCCCCCCCACCCCCACCAACGTCTCCGAATGCAAGTCCGTCGCCACCACCCCGCCGTCCGCCCCCAACTCCAACAACGCCCTCACATTCGCCATCACCCCGCGATACGCCGCCCCATGCAGCGGCGTCTCGCCCGTCTCGCACCGCGCATCCACCTCGGCGCCAAACCCCTGCACCAACAAGCGTATAATCTCCGGCCCGTCCCCGTCGTTGCCGGCGTCGACGTCGGCGCCCGCGACGTTGACGCCCGCCCAGTGCAGGGCCGTCTCGCCGAGCGCGTTAGTGGCGTGCGGGTCTGCGCCGCGCTCGAGCACCAGGCGGACGAGCCAAGCTCGGCCGGTGTCGGCAGTGTACATGAGGGGAGAGATGGCGTCGAGGGCGGGGTCACAGTTTAGGGAGCCACTGATGGTACCCAGGTTGATGATGTCGGTAGCTGGCGGCTCGGGGGTGGGCGGAGCTGTGGTATGTGGTTGTCGTTGTGGCTGTCAGCTTCTTTCTAGTGCTTGGGTCTCTCTTGGAATAACCAGGGCGGTGATCAAGTAGCGGGGCCTTCCAGATATGATAGACCTTCCGCAGCTTGGAGGTGACGTTGGACGTCCTGCGGGGTGTCGAAGGGCCGCGCCGTGCTGGAGGAGCAGCTGAAGGGTGGCGAAGCGGGTTTTCGAGGGAGTGGGAGGAGTCCCATTTGCCGTCGAGGACGTAGAAGATGGGGGTGCCGATCCGCAGGGGCGTCTTGGTCGTGGGTTCGGCGGTGGGATCAGGGGTTGGGTTAGTGTGGATATTAGGGTCCGCGCCGCCTTCTAGGAGGGCCCGGACTACGTCGACGTTCTTGTGGAGGGCGGCCTGGTGGAGCGGGTCTGGATGATAATGTTAGAGATTTGTTTTGACGGCGCGCTTTCACGAGCAACATCGCTCTCCTGGGGCCATGTGTGGTGGTCGGCGGGGAGTGCGGGCTTAACATACAGTTGCCGTCCGGACCGGGCGTGTTGAAGAAGAGGTCCGCCCGACCGAAGCTGGCGAGCCAGTGGATGAAGCCCGGGTTCTGGGCGATGACGGCGAAGCCGGCAAGCGATTCTTCGTTGTTGTGCTCGGGAAGGGGAGAGGCCCCCGCGGTGTGGAGATGCCTTGCCATAGGCAAGTGGTTGTGGAGGAAGGCAAGGGCCAGGGGAGTCATGCCCTCTACATGGTGTTAATGAGTTATTCTAGGTGCGGATTTGATAGCTATAGTTACGGTCATCGGTCTCAGCTAGGCTCTGCGGGAAGGCCGCTAGAACTCTGTCGACCGCGGGGATGTCATTGTCCAGGACGGCTTCGTGGATGGTGGGTAGGCTTTCCGGCCTTCCAGCCGTATTGCTATTCCATGGTGACTTGGGGGCAGGCCCGGCACTTGTGTGCGGCTTGGAGGGCTTGGAGCCCTTGAAGATGGACTTGACGGAGAACAGCAAGCTCTGACGCCGCTTTTTGGGTGTGCTGCTATCGGATGGCATGGTGCTCGACTGGTGTAAAATTTGTTCTATGAACTAGATTTGTGTTTGGGAACAGTTGTGTTTGGGAACAGGTTCAGCTCCTCGTTTCCGCACGCGAGGCTGTGCAACCAACCGAGGAATTTGACGCACCAGCGCCATGTTTTCGCTCGGCAGGATACCCGGCAGCTCAGACCACGTTACCAAGCCGGCGGATCATCCAGATCGTGCATTGGGCAATCGACCCAACGAGAGGGTAATTCATGGAGAGGTTGCTAGTTCAAAAAAGCCGGGCTGCCGGCCGGTGAAGTGGGGCCGGCGGCCGGGTTTCCGGAGCCGGAGCACGTGGTTCTTGGGACAGTGCTCACTATTGGGGAAGTTCTAGTGTAGGCAAATTAGTAAGGTCGTCAAGTTTGTTTCTCTATGAATGAAAAGCTCTGTCGTGGAATCGTGGGTCAGACGGGTCATGCTGACAAGATCGTGCCTTGGTCCATATCCGCTCCGCGCCCGATTTGAACAGGGCGCTGCCGATCTCCGAGATTGGCCAATCTTGGACGCTGTCCGTTTTGGGCTGGGCGATTGTCATGAAGGATTCCACATGGCCGCCCGCTGAATGACTTGGGGGATTTTGCCCCTGTGTGTCTCGGAGTTCTCGTGCACATGGCACATCAGCCTCGGCCCAGTGCCGACTTCCCAGCCCTCAAGTCGTTTCGGTCTTGAACTGCGTGGGCAGGAGCCGCACGTTCAAGAGCCAGTTACGTGGTTAAACCCTTTCCGCTGTCTCACGTCCCGGCACAGTCTTCGTAATCCTGTTGCTGTCTCTGGGTCTGCTTACACAGCAAGGCCCAAGCTCGGGCTGAAGAAGCTGGAAAGCTGGCCAGGGCTTTCGGGCCCCTGCGCCGGGCATGAGCCAGGCCTGTGAGGATCCACTGGCGCCGACATGGGGCGGGAGAAGCTTCGGCGAAGCATCGTGGAAGCCTTGGAGCCCCATGCAGGGGGGACGACTCATGCCCATGCCCAGACTTGTTCTGTTGCGATGGGCTTGTTTTGTGGCTTGTTTTGTCATGCGAGAGTTGCTCCAGGGCCGACTACGGAGATATGCACTCTAGTGAGGATCAACCGCTTGTCTTTTTGAACGCAATTAGGGGTTTTACAGAGAACATTTTGTGTGTCCTGTGTGTTCTTGGGTGTCGGGTGCTTTCCGGTTGGGCTGAGGGTGTGTCGGCATAGTTACCGATTATTCTCCCAAGTGTCAAAAATGGGCCCCTTGGCTCGACCCGCTCAATGCCCCAAGCTCTCTCGGAGGTGACGAGATCATGGATCGCCCTGAGGTTGGAGCTACGAGCTTGCAATTCCCAGGCTCCCCACTCTGCCGTCGCTGGCGCGCTCATCACTTGGCCGGTGCTTCAAATTCTTCTGGAAGGATCATGGAAGTCCCCAGGGGCAGCACCCCCCCGGTCCCGATGGAGCAGGGTTCCGGAATTCTTTTATGCACCGGCCATATCGGCGTGTCCATGCGCCCAACCAGACGCCAGAGTCGCGGTCGCCGGTCTCCCCAAGCGTTTCTGCTTCAATCTCACCAAACTGTGCCAATCTCGTGTTGACGGGGTTCTCATCTGCGGGCCCCCCTTCCCCATCAAAGAACTCGTGGTGGATTGCTTGCATCGCTTCCCCCCCTGCACGCAGATCGAAAGCGGCTTCGAGGAAGCTTTGGCCGCTGACAGGGTCGGCCAGAGCACGGGCTAATTTCAGGGGCCGCAGGAACCACAACCCGATGTGGAGGGTTGCAATCGAAGCCGGAATCGAAGCTGCGGAAGCTTTGGGTTCGCCCCGCTCTCGAGACTTGGCTGTTTGGTGGTGGTGTTTGGCCTGATAATACATCCACAGTTGGAGGCTGTGAGGTGCAACTTGCTGCAGACGAAAACCCCTGAGTTGTTTCGCAGCTTGCAGCAGACAAAGGCAGGCACGGACAACGGTGACCTGATACAAGCTAGCAAAGGATGACATCCTGGGAGTAATTGTAGCAACATGACCAATACCATCTCATCTGTGTGCAGCCAGCAGGCCAGCACTTACCAGCAGCGAGTGCAAGGTCGACGTAGGACGCCAGTGTCTCGGCTTAATTGTCCGGAGGTCGAAGGTGACGGGTGCTTGCATCTAACCCCCAAGTAAAGAAAGGGTCGTGTCAATCGAGTACCTAAGCGTGCCAAACAGGTAATGTTAATCCTCGAGGTGTGTGTGTGTCGTGTTGGTATTCCGGATGATTGGGTCGGCTCCGTGCTGTCGGCTGAGGGCGTGTGTACCGTGTAATTTAGCCATTCCCAGTTCCTGGGAAAACAAAGTCTTAGGCATAGGTTCAATTTTATTAGTCCTGCACGAGATGCAGATAACACAACTGGGCCATTGTTTCTGCAAACCCCTCGAGACATAATGAAGAAAGGCATCGTCAGTCTTAGTATTGCCCAGAGCCAAGAGAGAAAGCAGGCAACACCCCTTCAAGAAGACGGAGAAGTGACCTCATCAATTTTGGAAAGAATGGAACATTTGTTGCATTTTCTAGGCATGTTCCGAGACTGAGGCTGACGATGGAATTTGCCCTGGTCTCCGCACAATCCAATCTTAGGGTGACACCGAAAAGATACCTCCATTTTACGGGTTTTATGTGGCAACTGCCGTAGCCCTCTTGTATTTACCCCACCACTACTAACGCGTGGCTCCACTGCCATCCGACCCACACGCGTGCTGGGACCCCTGCGTGTTCGTTTCAACGTGCCCCTGCACAGTGTCCCCCAATGCGGCTTTCCTTCTCCAGGATCCTCACCTGTGCCGAGCCACGTTATTTTCCTTCTGCTTTAACTTTTGACCTTCCACCCCGTCAAACCCGGACTTGTGAATTCTCCTCATCATTCTGCTTTTTTGACCAAAGAAGACAAAGATTTGGCTTTACAATCCATTCCTTTTTGCAGCTTGTTTCACCGAACGCTGGTTGCCTGCGACGTCATCTCCGCTGGCTCGCGATTCGCGAGGCCTGGTCGCCAGCACAGCACCCTTCCTGAACCGTGCACGACAACACGACCACGACCCTTCTCGATCCAACTAACAAGTGACTTGTGATCAGCTTTGAGGTTCACCTTCGACGCCTCAACAAATTCATTTTGTAGAGCCCAATTGCAAGTCACAGAATACCATCTGAGGCTGCTGGTCTGCCTGATTTGAGGTGAGAAAATTTGCCCTTCTTTTTTTTTTCGGTAGCCCCGCATCACTTCTCACGTTACCCTGCTCCCTTCCTCTTTCATCCTCCATCAAACTTTCCCGACTCGACCATCGACCATCACGAAACACACTTGGTCGAGATTCTTTCTTTTCTCATTCCTCATGGCCGAATCTATGTTAAGTCCTTCCGGGGGCACAGATGTATGTGGCGTGGGTTTAACTGCCTAATTATCCCTAGCTGTTTATTTTTTGTGTTTATTTTTTTTTCGCCCCGAGCCACTGCTCACCGCTAAAACTTGTGCCGGGCTGACCGTCATTTTTTAGCAAGTTACCCTGGCTATTTTCCAAGAGGCTTGTTCCCTTAACAGCCCAATCCTCGCCATGTCACAGTCGCCATCGTCGGCTGGTGCTATGGGAATTGGGAACGTGCTAAACATTAAAGCTGAGCTCAGGAGCCCAACAACCCCAACAGGGTGCCACACCTGAACTGCAACAGCAGCGCCCCCAAGCGCTCCAACAACTGCAACAGCAGCTGCAGCCACTCCAAACCCAAATTGACCGACAACCTTCGCCGCACGGCTCGGAACAGTCGCGTTATTCAGGTCCGATGAACGCGTCTTACCCTTCCCCGACTGCCATGGCGGCCACTCCCTTGCCGCCCGTGCCCAACGCGAACATGGCCCCAGCGCCCATGGTTCCCAATGAGATGCAGCAGAATCTCGGAATGCCCCCAGCGGGTTATCAGCCAGCCCAGGCACCTCCTCAACCGCCTGCGAAGCAATTCCCCTGTAGCACGTGCGGGAAACCCTTTGCTCGGCGCAGCGACCTCGCACGACATGGTAGGTGCCTTTGTGTCATCCCTTGTTCTTGATTGCTAACGCGTAAACAGAGCGTATCCACAGTGGTATTCGGCCCCATGTTTGCGACTATCCTGGGTGTGGCAAACAATTCATTCAACGGTCCGCCCTGACCGTCCACTCGCGAGTGCATACCGGCGAGAAGCCGCATAGGTGCGAGCGATGCGGCAAGCCCTTTAGTGATAGCAGCTCTCTAGCCCGGCACCGCAGGATCCATTCGGGCAAGCGACCCTACAAATGCCCTTATGCCGATTGCCAAAAGACCTTCACCCGCCGTACCACTTTGACCAGGCACCAAAACCACCATGTGGGCACAGTTGAGGAATCCGCCCGTGCACGTGCAGAGGCCTTAGCTCAAGGTGCCAACGCTGCTGCGGCTGCGGTCGCGGCTGCTCAGAGCAAATCCCGCTCTGGGAGCGAGCAAGCATCAAACCACGAATCTCCACTGACGAATACACCTTCCCCTGGCCAGCGCCCGATGTCCATGTCTCCGGGTGCTGAGCTGGCCGGCATAAACAACATGCAGTACTTGAGCAACTCGATTCCTCCCCACCTCCGAGGCGATGTCCATGTTGGAAGCCCGTCCCCGACAGCATCTTCGGGGTACAACAACGGCATGCGCCCCACGTCGCACCCCACTGGATATGCTCCCCCGCAAACCCTGGAGCCGAGCATCGAGCAACCGCAGCAAGGACCCGGAAGCGCAGTCGGTAGTCCCCACATCGGTAGTGTCGGCTGGGCCTCGCCTGGTCACGTCGGCTCTCCCACCCAGAGCCCCAGTGGGAACGGATACGTGTATCCCGATCCTGAAGCTTACCCGAACGGCACCCCGATCGCCCAAATGTTTTTCAACAGCGCGGTGGCGTCCCGCCGTCCGGATAGCGCAGAGCCAGGGAACCCTTCCTTTGACACTAAGAGCCGTCAGGGAGAGCTCTGGACGAATTCCCAGTAGTAATGGGCCAAGCCGAACTCCTTTGCCATCTCTTTATATCAACTTTTTTCTCTCTATGAGACCTAATCGAGCGGCCAATATCAATGGTCAACCGCAAAAACATTTCACAACATGTTGCATGGATTATGGGCCGGAAAAAAACATCTGGCTTTTCTTTCTTTCTTGTTCTATAATAAAGACGGGGATGGTCTGGGTCGGCGCGTGAGGAGTTGCTTACCTACATTAATGACTTGGGTGGTGGGACAACGGACCGGCATGATGGCGCGGCGCCCTTGCTTTACCTATTTCCTCCCTTTTTGTTACTCTCTTTTTCCCTTTTTTTTTCCCTTTTTTCCCAACTACATTCCACCTCCTGTGGGAGCTGGAACCAACGGCCGGGCATTGGTTTTTTATCTGCGGCCAACAACAAGCCGTCGCATTAATCACCGTTACTTTTTTTCGGGCAGAGTGCATTCGGAAAACCTACACGGTCTGATTGGCGACCACGGGTTCTTTTTACGGCAATGACTATCCATCCTATTCGGTTTTCTCTCTAGACTGGTGGGCGGGATGGTTTTGGTGCAGGCAGAGGGTAATGGGTGGATGGCTGGCTGGATGGCTGGGCGGGTGGATGGATGGCGTGGAGGGATTGAGGAGGCGTCGGTTACTCACAACCGATTGTGTTGGTTTTAGCTTCAACTCGCTCCCGTCCGGCCCTCGTACACTATCGATCATGTGCATTCAAGGGCAAGGTGGGAGTAGGTTGGGGCTCGGGGATCGGGGGCATGGGGCTTTGTATTGGTCTTTTGAGAGGCGGTTGGTAACGTTGCATCATCGGATGGTAAACATAGCTATTTGGCAATGGCAGGGTAACCAGCATGTAGCAGGTCTGTGGGAATACCTATCGGTCTTTCGGTTTTCGGTCTTCTGATGTGCTATTGTTTACTTATTTATCTGGGGCCTGATCGAGGCCAAATGGTCGATTTAAGACATGCTTGTGTAGGTCAGAGCGGGTGTGGGCCGGGCTTGGGACTGGCCTTGGGCTTAATGGAGTTACCTAGGTTACCTATGTACGTTCATACAATCCATGCGGTGCGGTGCCTTGCGGCTTTTCTTAGAGGTGTTATATTGGACCAGGCCAGATTTGCGGTATGCAATCTTGTACTTGTCATGATAACCTTCCATACATACATATCCGTGTGTGGTGACCGTGTCGGCACGCGCACAGCCGTCGCTATTTATTTAGCCGCAGTGTTTTGGCTTTCATGGTTAAGAAGTGTTACCATACTCATATCTTATATCTTCGCACCCACCCGCACAATCACCACCCGCATTCAAACAACCACAACACAATTAAAGAAGTCCAATTCACAAAACAAATAAATAATAATGAAGTTAATCAGCAGGCTTCAGCATTCAATACAACACCCGCCTACCCGCACAACGGCCTCCAAACATCTGGGCTTTGAATCAAGCAGATTGTCAATAAAGCCTCATGGGAGGCACTCTCCAGTGCATCGCCATGATAGCAATACTAGCCTTGTTGTTGTCAAGAAGATATAGACCAAGAAAGCACCCGCGTGGGACTTGCTTCATTTTCTTCCACGCGTGCTCAATCGAGTTGGGTGCTAGGCTGGCGGGGAAGGTTCCAAGGCCCAGATGCCATCATCTTCCTAGCCGAGTTAAGTACCACACCAAGGTGCCTTGACCCAGGCCCCGGGCCATGAGAATGAGTGGCGGCTGGCAACAATTTTTGACCATGACTGTATCTTTTTAACAGCCCGCTCTGCTGCTTGACAAGTGCGAGGCCTTGGATTTGGGTACACGAGTTTGCGGGTGTCTTACTCGAAAAGACATGCAACCCTCCAATGTCACAGTCAACTAGACGGGCTAAGAAAACCACATCACTCTACGCTGTACTCTTAATTCAGCTACCCAATAAACAAACAGACCAAACACCAAACGCCGCTACTGACCAAACTTATCGACTGTCTCATTCTTTATCATACAGATCCAGTTCTTCCGGTCGGGCCACACCTCCGACCTTCGCTGCACCGACCCAGAATCAGAAAGCCGCTGTCCAAAACGTACCCAAGGGCATGCTTAGTATGCTATGGTAGTTGTACAGAGATATCTCGACGTAAATCGATGTAAAATAAGGAAAACTCCCGGCGAGGGATCGTAGTAATAAGTATTGTGAGATATGAAAAGTTGAATGCATAAGATTAGGCCTTGCCGAGGGCGTCCGCTGGACTGGCCCAGAAGGCGAGCGCGATAATCATGTAGAGGCCGAGAAGCTGTGCGGTTGTTAATTACTTGGTTCGTGGCGTGGAAAGGGTGAAGTGTCGTAAGACATGACATACCATAGCGCCCTCGAGGTAGTTAGATTTGCCATCTTGGACGGTGTAGGTGACGACCAGCACAGAGAGCGCGAAAGCGATGGTTTCGACTGGTCCGGATTAGCAACCAAGTGGGCGTGATTTGGGGGCCAAGATTGCTTACATGTCTCAAAGTGGAGCGTCATGTCCTGGCCAATTGCCCAGCCTAGCATAACCAGCGCGGGCGTCACGAGCAACGCAATCTGGATGCTCGATCCAATAGCCACGCCCATGGCCAGGTCCATCTTGTCCTTAACGGCCACCACGCATGCGGTAACATGCTCGGTCGCGTTGCCAACGATGGGGATCAGGATCAGGCCGATAAACGTCTTGCTGATATTGCCCGTCGCCACCAGCGCGTCGATGCTGTCCACCATATAGTCGGCGCACACCGAGATGATCAACGTTACAACCACCAGAACAAGCCCAGCCGCCCAGGGCCCCAATAACGGCTCATGCTCCTCCTCGCTATTACCCTGACCGGTCTGGGCCTCGGGCTCGAAAAGCTTCATTGTGCGTGCGCAGGGCGAAGTAGAGGTACAGGACATAGAG
>NT_165981.1:2615076-2642463 GCF_000143365.1 Chaetomium globosum CBS 148.51
GAAGCTCTGTTCGGTGCCGTGCCGTCGGCGCCACGCATGTTGTAGACGCCGCCGAGGAGGAAGCACATGCCGAGGACGAGAAGAAGGTTAGACAGGATGGATCCGATCATGGACGACTGCACGACCTCAATTTCTCCAGCGCGTAGCGCCACAATGCTGACGATGAGTTCCACGGCGTTTCCGAAGGTCGCATTCACCAACCCCCCGAGCGTCTCGCCCAATCGGCCCGCAATTTCCTCCGTCGCAAACGAGAGAACGGCCGCGAGGGGGATAATGGCGAAGAAGTTGAGGGAGAAAACCCAGGGGGCGCTCCATTCCTGCTCGCCGGCGATGATGCCCAATGGAACGAAGACGAGAAGGAGGTTGATCCAGGCTACGCGACAAGTTAGCACATTGTCTCGCCCAAGCTTGCCGAGAGTGTTTTAACTAAGGTACGTACAGCTAAACAGAGTGATTTTAGTCACGTTCCACAATAGTGCCGGCCACCGGACAAAGGGATTCGGGCTGTTGGTGCCGGGACTGCTCTGGGAGTTGAAGAGGAGATGGCGCCAGAAACCGGGCTCGGCGTGCAGGGCGGAGGCGACCTGGCGGTGCCCCAGGAGGGGTCGTGTCTCGCCGTCCATGTCGTCGGGGAAGTGGGCGCTCGAGCTGCCGTTGCCGTTGACGGTTCCGTTGGATGAATTGTTGAGCTTGCCGGTTTCAATGCGCCGGAGCTGGTCGCGCGATTTGAGATTGACTGTGGGACTAGTTAAATGATTGCTACCTGGGCCGTTGTCCATGGCTACCTATTCAGGAGCGACGGGGAGGAGCGAGGGTGCAATGGGTTGTTGTGTTGGCTGGATGACCAGGGCCGCTCATCTCGAAACAAGTGGCAAGGTCGCAAGTTTCCAATGATCCCGAGCCAATTGCTCGTGAGGGACTTGGAAAAAGATGGGATGACGATGCGCGACTTCTCCGAGGGGAGGCGGGGGGGTAAGGGCAAGGTAAAGAGGGTACCTCTGTATGTAGGTATCTGACCGACAGGTGCGAGCTTGAGGGCAAGAGGGGGTAGGATGGAAGGGGTGGAAGGGGTGGAAGAGGAAGAGCGGTCGCTACTTACACATTTCGGACAGCGATACCGCTTCAAGCCAAGTCGCACTGGGCAAAGAAAGGATGGAGCGAAATGTCGTTTTCGTCCCGTCTTGGGCACACCGAAAAGCCGAGTCGTGGGGAATGGGGCGAACCTCTGCAGGTGGTTTGTGCCGAGACTGGCTGGATTGGCAAGCCGAGAAGGAGACACGGAGGGAAGAAAGGGCTCCCAGGTTGATTGAGTGGGGTACCAGATCGGGGACTGCCACTGGTGCGCCCCTTGTAACGAATCCCTGTTGTTGGTGTATTTCACTGTAATGTAAACTCCATCTGTCAGTTGCCTCGCTAATGCACAGGTACACTTCCATAAAACCACAACTTCACTCCGCCGCCGCCGAGAGTTACGATCCCCTTGCCATCGCATGCCGACAGGCAGACAGCGGTGAGAGGACGACACTCTACCTGGGCGCAGCATCCCGGACTTTCCCAAACAGGAGCCCGAGTCAGCAAGTCGGTATTGGAGATCACACTCACCGCGTCACCACAGTCCCTTCTTCCCTTCGTTCCGACGAGAGTATTCCAAAGTAGAGAGGGGAGAGGCGTCCAATGCAAATGCCAAGCGTGGCAGTGAGCTCTGGCGGAGTGCAGTTTGATGAGGCAAGCCGGTCGTTCAAACAGTCCGTCTCCCCGTGTTCGATTCGGGCAATCAATCTTTCCAAGGCACTTTTTGTGTTTTTTTGGCGATGCTCGGCCCGCAAAGATCAAATACACAGCCGTCCGTGCCGTAAGTCCGTCAGCGGGCAAAGCAATTGCTCGCGTTGGCCCCGGTTTGAAACAGTGAAGGATCCAACAGACCTGATAAACAGACAGAGGCAGCCCGCAAGAAGGGCCCGTTAGTTATCCCAACTGAAATGTCAAAGACGTAACATACCGACACTCCTGAGCTGAAAAGTGGAGACTATCTCCAGATCACAACTTGGCTTTATGGTCTAAACTGTGGGGCCCATGTTTCCAGATTTCCGAAGTGGGACAACATGCGTCATGTTCCATGTCTTTTTTGATGATCCGGAAGAATAAACGGGGAACACATGGATGAAAACAGACGCCATCAGACGCCATCACGGACATCAATCTTTCACAACCACTCTCTGTCCCCCTAACCACCCGCCTTTCAGCTTGACAGTACCAATGCCCCTGGCACACGACTGACTGAACCGTTAGTTTACCGGCTGCACGTTCTCCGTGGGTTACAGCTGACAACGTGCGCCCAGCACAACCTGCCTGGGACGTACATACATACCCCAACGTTTGGAGGTTCCCTGCATAAGCTCAGGTAGGTACACATCCATTGGGCCGCCAATATTCCTATGCGCCTTCCGGTGCCCTGCAGCTCGGCATGGCATCGTGCATCATTTGGCTCTTCTGAATGGCGAACCGCTCGCATCATCGCGGATTCCCATTCACCAAAGACCATCGAGGTTGACAGAAAAAAAGGTGGGGGGCGGGCACAGGAGGCCTCCCAACCTGTTGCCAAGACTGAAACACACAAGACTTTTGCCAGAGACACTGGCGCGGCGCGGCAATGTGGGTTTTTGTGGGGCTGCTTTCCAAGATGTCGGGAGGATGCCGAGCGGGGATTTGGAGAATGAAGTGACTGACGAGTGAGAAAGACAACGGTCGAGGTGGTGGTGTGGGGTTGCAGCCGATGAGTGACTGCAGTTTGACTTCTGAGGTGACAACGCCGAGTCATGATTACACAAGTGGTATATTACTGCACAGACTTGACGAGGCAGACTCTTAGGCTTTCAAAAACCAACCCAACGCCAAACCTTTCCCCCATTCCCTTCCGTATGAGCTGCCTGCGAAGCATGATCCGTTTAGTTGCTGCCCCAAAAACGCCATGCTCGCTATCGATGCCTGCCTTTCCCCCCGCCCCAAAAAACACAGGAAAACACACAAGTACCTCGACGGAAATAGGTAATGTAAAGCAACGTAAAGCAACCAACAGACAAGCCTGTCTGGTTGTCATGCACCCCTCCGCGCAAAACTCAAGAACACCCAAAACGTCTCCCCTTGTCCAACTCCCCTTCTACATCCACGGCCCCCTTCGCCGCCATCTTCATCAGATCGTGTCTCCTATCAAGATGGTCGAAGAAGTCACCCCTGCCCGTGAACAGCTGATTCTCCTCATCCGCCTTTCTCTTCATAACACACCCCTCATGAAAACAAGCGTAGCGCACCCCCAGCGCGAACGTCTCCCACCTCGCGGTCGCCGCCCTCGCGCGCCGCCGTTCCACTAGCATCTGCGCGTACTGCGTGATGCGCGTCTTCTGCTCGGGGCTCGAGACCCACTTCTCAGAGGCCTCCTCGATCTCGCGGAGGAAGAACTTCTTGCGCCAGCCCAATCGTATCCCGGGAACTTCAAACCGGTGGTAGTGGTTGTAGGAGCGGCCCTCTTCCTCCCCGATGGCCCATTGGTCCTTGGCGGACGTGGTGGCAGGGTTCTGCGACGTGAAGGAGCGCAGCTTTTCGTAGAACCACGCCTGGTGTTCGTCTGTGCCCAGGCTGAGGAGCAGGTCAATGGCCGGCTCCGCCTCGTCGAGGAGGGAGGTGATCTCCTTGAGGACTTCGAGGGTCGGGTCCCGGATTTGTTTGCTGCCGTCGACGAACTGGCCGGAGCCTAACTTGAAAGGTTTGAACGAATAGCGGGAGGGTGTGGTGATGGCCTTGGCGACCTCGGGAATCGAGATGAGCTGCTCGGGGTCGTTCTCGTCCTCCGCGTAAGTGCAGAAAGCGTAGGGGCGCCGCGAGCGGCGGGTCTCGACCTCGGTGCACCAGGCCAGTGTCTGACATTGGTACGTATCTGTCCGAAACTCGCTCGATGCGGCGGACGCCTGGGAGGAGGCTCGGGAGACAGTAGGACTTGCGAGTGCGCCTGGCAAGGTGCGGCCGGTCGCAGTAACGGTGAACTTGGCGAAGGTGTCGAAGAAGGAACTGGTGCGCTTTGTAGGCCAGGTGCTCCGTCTGTAAATAAGCGGAAAGTCGATAGACGACACCACTGAAGCGTCGTCGGCTAGCGGGATGGATTTGTTCTGTCGGTGAAATTCGTTGATACAGTCGTCGACGGTTTTCCCAAACATGCCAAGCATGATAGCTATTAAACCCCCGACGCTCGTGCCGGCAATATAGTCGAAATAGTGGCAAGGTAGATACTGCCCTTCTCTGAACACATCGTCGGGAATTTGTTCGCGCGGTATCCGGTCGGTCTGGGTGCTTGCTGAGGCTCGGGGCTCAAGAGACTGCTCGATGCGCTCAATCTCTTGCATTAACGCCCGTAGGACGATGAGCGATGAGTATCCCCTGATTCCGCCGCCATCGATTGTCAGAATCAATCTCTTCCATGTCGTCGTCGACACGTTCAAGCCGCCCGAAGAACCGGAACGCGGGCTTGTGACATCGGAGCCGGTGGAGCCTTTCGGAGCGGCTATCGAGACGCGAGTCGGCACCCGCTTCGGCTTTGGCGGCTTGGACGATCGCAGAGCGGAGACCGGTTCTGGTATTTGAGTGGAAGTTTCTCCAAGAGGATTTGCGACGTCCGCCATGTTGGGTCGTCGTCGATTGCGTAAACTCAAGAGCCGTCCGATCCCAATAGCGAGTGGGAATTCGAGGGGCTCTCGGTGAGAGAAAATGGCCTTTGAAGAAACTGGAAATGGTCAGCAGGCGTGACAGCCTTGCTATACCTATAAAATGACGTTGGGTGCTGCTGCTTGTGCCTGCTGAGCCTATCATCGGCCTCGGCGGGCGGACTTGCCGCGAAAATCCGCCTCGCTCCAGCCACTCTTGTACCTGTCAGTGGCTTTTAGCACGTGGTCGCCACGGCCTGGCCCTGGAATCATCTGGTCGATCGAACTTAGCTCAGCTCATCTTTCCATGAGAATTCCATGTGCGGAAGGAACGCAATGCAACAAAAGTTTTAAACGCCACCTTGGGTACATGTGGCTAGCGAAACTTACAACTTGACTGTTTATTTCTATATCTCTAATTTCGTCTCTATCTATACCTACCTACCTATACTAATATAAACTACATCCTTGGTACTTTTCTCCCAGCCGCCTTGCGTGGGGATGCAGACATGATGATCCATTTCCATTCAAGCGAATCTGAATGTCGGGTGGTCTGCAGCTTCGAAGCCGCCCTCTCCATAGCCAAACCCCCGCTTCTATTAGGCTTACAGCGGCCGTGACTCACTGGAGTTCATTCAGTTTTCCGTACCAAACCACCCCAGAGCCTCACTGACAAAGCCACTGGCTGATTTTAACCCAACTTGGAACTTTTGGTGCTGATGTGGCCCGCTTGTGCACTCCGCTCTTTTAATTGACTCCTGAGTGTTGAGCGAGTGAGCGCTATTTCCAGACTTGGTCATAGGCAGGCGCGTTGGGTTCATGGTCCTCGAATTTCGCTGGGTTCTCTCTTTATCAATATTTCGTTCGTTTCGTCTAATTCTGCTCCCTTCCTCGTTTCCTATTTAGCATATTCCATCCCGTTTCATCCCGCTTCTCTGTCGCACTGGTTTTGTCTCAATTGATCGTGCTTATCGGCCGGGAAGACCGTGTGGGTAATGCAATATGGAGGTCGCTGGCGGGGTTCTCTCCCTCACATGGGATGTTTTTGATAGTGCTGTCCGCAGTAAGTTGAGCTTTCCTATTTTCACGCCCAACAGGATGCTAACTTCTTGTTAGTCTTCAAGTTCGTCACGGCTCTGGTTGAGATGCCGAGAGAGTATGAACAATACAGGCTGCAGCTCATCATCGAATACAACAGGGTGTTGGCCTGGGGGAAAGCCGCTGGCCTAGTTGATGTTCCCGAGGGTTCTACTTTGGGCACTACTCTGGGATCTGACGGGATCGAACTCGTTGCGATTGTCGCCCGGATTCAGTGGTTACTATCAGAGTTCAGAGAGCTCAACGCTCGCTATGGCAACGAACTGCCGAGGACCGCCAAGGACGGCGATAAAGGGGGTGAGAAGCGGGAGGAAGAGCAGCCTACTGACATCGACGTACTGAAAGAAGTCTCGAGCCTGGCTATGTCATATGAGTCGAAGAAGAACGACCGTCGGCATGCGCGCGGGACCAACCACATCCGAAACTTTTTCGAAAAGGCTGGTCACAACACCAAAGACATCATCACCCATCCGGTTCGAGTCCGGTGGTTGGCGATTGACAAAGAAGCCTTCGACGCCCTGTTGAAGGACCTCCATACCTTGACAGAACGGCTTCACGAGCTCATGAGAAACTATCGCGAGAAGCAAATTGATGGCATCACGGCCAAGACTTACAGAGAGATGATCCTGACCAGGAACAGCGTCGAGGATCTTAAAGACATGTTCGACGCGGTGACCAACCTGATATCTACGTCAGCCGGTACCCGCAAAGAGAAGGAGGCCCATCTGAACGACAGGACTCTCCAAGACCTCATCCAACTCAAGAAGCTCAGCCGCACTTCGGAGACAATCCTCTCTCAACTCAAACGCGACAGCACCTTCGACGTCGAACTGAGCTTATCCGACCTCGGCATCAAAGTCCCCAAGTTCACCGACTCAGACCTCACCGAAGACTTCGAGTGGAACGAGCACGAAACCGCCAACCCCGAGTTCCTCCCCCGGCCGCGGGGCATCCTCGTAACCGGCGAAGGCGACGTGCCCGTCTGGATCGAGTGGAGAGCGCTCGGCGACATCACGCCCAACTCGCTCAAAGACAAAGAAGCCGCCCTGCGCACGGTAGCCCTGGCCGAGATGCTGCACCTGCCCAAGCCGGCCTCCCTCCACGCGCCCGAATGCGTGGGCTACTTCGACGACCGCGAGTCCTCCGGCGCAGACCGCTACGGCTGGATGTTCAAGATGCCCGAGGGCAGCGACTACGACACGCGCGTCGTCTCGCTGCACGATATTCTGGGCGACCGGCGCTTTAAGCCTAGCTTGTCGCAGCGCCTGTCGATGGCGTCGAAGTTGTGCTCGACGGTCCTGAATCTGCATGCTGTCAATTGGTTGCACAAGGGTATTTTCAGTGATAATGTTGTTTTCCATTTCAACGGCGAGGGTGATGGCGCTGATCAAGTCGGCCTAAACTATGATCCTGAAAAGCTTACCTTGTCCGGGTTTGAGTTCTCGCGTCCGGATGGGACTGAGACGACGGCTAGGGACGTGGATGTTGTTTGGGACTTGTACCGTTGGCCCGGGATCCAGCGGCAAAGGCCAACAGAGAGAAACTCCAAGAAGACGTATGATTTGTACAGCCTGGGGTTGGTCCTGCTGGAGATTGCCCACTGGGAGAAGTTGTACAAGGTGATGTGTTTGGGGAACAAACAGGTGAAAATTAGGCCCGGCGTCAAGGTGCCCTACATACTGCTTGGTGAGTCCAAGTCTGTGAGGGACTGGTTGTTGGGGGTCAAGTCTGGCGCACCGTTTGAGGCAGCTGGTCGGCCGAACCCGCTAGAGGAGCTGCGCCATCTCGCGGGGGATAGGTACTGGAAGGTGGTTGAGCGCTGTCTCTGGGCGCACGGCGAGAAGGGATTCGACGTGGAAGAGCAGGCGGAACAGTCCAATGATTCTGAGGTGGGCATAATACTCCAGGAGGCATTCACGGAGCATGTGGTCGAGGAGTTACAAACTCTTCAGATTTGAGAGAGCCTGGTAGCTTAAAGACTTGCCCATATGGACCGTCTCGTATCCTACAATTGATGTCGCCGTTTATCTCTAATCTACAAAAACGTTACAGTTTACTTGTTCTGTCTAGCGGACAACCCCCAAACAATTCTAGGGTATCACTCACCCTTCCACTTCCACAACGCACGGCGATGCTTCATGTAGTCCTTGCTCTGTATGCTCTTGTAAATGCCGTAGAAGCCACCCAGCGGCGGCTGCTTCTTCAGCCAGTGCCGCTTCTTCTTACCGGCGACGTCGGGATCAACATGCACCTTGTCCCACACAGTCGGGAGCGTCTTGGCGTTGTACTTCTCCCGGAGCGCATCGTACCACCCGCGACCGCCGTACATGGACCAGAACTCATCCTGCGGATAGTACGTGTGCGCGTATAGCCACTTCATACCGCCTAGTTCACGCACCTTGTTCTCAAGCTCGCGGTTCTTCTTGACGAACTCAGCCGAGTCCGACGGGCCCCAGCCCCAGACACCGACGTTGAGCATCATATCCTCCTCTTTCTTCTCGACTCCCTCGGGCAAAGTGGTGAACGGGTGGAAGGTTGGTGGGCCACGCTTCTTGAGCGGGCAGAGCCACAACGGCCAGATGTCGAGCTCGGACGAGGTGTAGTCGACGAACCGTTCTGTCGTCTCAAACGGCATGGCGATATCCTGCACCACGAACCGGGCGCTCTCGCCAGAGCCGTGCAGCGCGCGATACATCATGCGCGTGTGGAGGAAATCGTCGAGGAACCAGCGGAAGAACCTGGTGAACGGCACGAATTTGAAGTACTGGAACGCCGCGGCCCCGACCCAGAACCCTCCCCGATCATACCGGAACAGGTACTCGGCAAGCGGCACATAATCCACCGGCGCGGCGCCCGCCACGCCCTTCTCGGGCGCCGTCTTCTCCTTAGCATGGAGATAAAACCACGGATCCCACGGCCCGCTAAACGTTTGCACCTTCTCCCCCGCAGTAGGCATCTCATCGGTCAACTGCCCCGTCACCACCACACCATGATCCTTGGAGAACAAAATCCCATCCACATAATCATTCTCCCCCTTCCTCACCTCCTCCCTAACCGCCTCCACCGCCTCGGCCACGCTGGTCGTCCGCCGATACCGCGTCTTGACAAACTTCCGCGCCTCCATCAACCGCACCTCCAACAGCGTCGTCATCCCCAGCGTCCCCACCGCGCCCGCCGCCCCCCGAAACAAATCCGCCCTCTCCCCCCCCAGGCGTCACCTCCAACACCTCCCCATCCGCCATCACCATCTCCACCCGATTCACCGTCTCATCAAAAAACCCATGCCTGAACGAGCTACTCTCCCCCGCGGTGCCCGCAAACCCGCCCCCCGCGGTAATGCCAGGGAACTCCATCACCACCGGCGGGACCAGGCCGTGCGGCAGGGTGGCCTCGACGAGCTTGTCCATGGGCACGTTGGGCTCGACGAGGGCGACGCGGCGGGCCGTGTCGACGGCGAGCACGTTGTGCAGCGCAGAGATGTCGACGGTGCGGGAGGAGGCAGAGGGCCGCGGCCGCGTGGAGTTGGTGCTGCCGTGGAAGATGCGGTACGGCTCGCGGGCGGCGAACAGCGAGCGCACGGTGGAGGCGATTTTGGAGACGGCGGCTTTGTGGCGCTCCATTGTGGGTGGTGTTTGAAGGTATGTTTTTTTTTTTTTGAACAAAAAAGAAAATGGGATGAGATTTGTTTACATCTCGTTGTTTTGGGTGGTAAGGGGGAAACACCCGTTCGTGAGAGTTGAGATGAACAGAGGTTGGGAGGTTGAGGGTTAGGATTTTTGGTGTGGGTCCTTTCACTCACTTGGCCTTGGCTTATATGCATGCTTGAGTGCTTGCTCACCACCTCACCCACTCGCTCCATGATTTATTTGCGTCAGGGACAGGATAAATAACATACGGATTAATGTTCTAATGTTATTTCAGAGCAGCACACGGTATTAACTAGGTAGGTCACACTCTAGTCTTCTCTTCTGTCTACACACCCTAACTGCACCATGACCCCAACATTATCCAGATTAATACACCCCCCCTTCTTCACCACAAACACAAACACCAACACCGGGTATCACAACTTCGCAACCCCCTCTTCCGCCACCCCCCTCTCCCTAATCTTCCTCCAAACCCTCTCCTCCACCACCTCCTCCCCCTCCCTCCACAACCCCTCCATCTCCCCCTCCACCTCCACCAACGACTTCGCCTTCACCGTCACCCACCGACTCTCCCCCCACGGCATCCCCACCCCCCCCCTCCACCAACACCGTCAGAAAACTCTGTTACTTCTCGAGGCACTTCGTCTTTCCCCCAAATACGGAAACACCAGCGCAAAACAATTCGGCATCGAATGATCTCCCCTGTACCGCCTTTATCCCTTTGTCGCCACATCTTGTGCGCCGCAAACCAGTGCCTCATCTAGTCAAAATATCCCAAGTGACGCACTTCCACACGGGGGGCGCGCCGGCCCACGACGCCGCCAGCACGGGGCTGACCAGTGGGTGGGCGAGCAGGGAGTCCGGCGCGTACAGGTGGCGGCGGGGCGGGGAGGCCGGCCATGCGGCGCAGGCGGGGCGTTTGGATTCGGCGGCGAGTTGTTGGGCGAGGGTGGGCAGGTAGTCGAAGGGGGCGTTGGCGGTGTTGGAGGGCGAGGAGTGCGTGAGGTCGAGCCAGGGGGAGTTTACGGCGGCGCCGGCGGGGAGGGGGATGGGATGGGTGTGGTTGTGGTTGTGCCAGGGGATGGGGTAGGAGGTGCGGTTGAGGTGCAGGATTAGTTGGAGGAGGGCCAGGGCAAGGTTGCCTCCGGCGCTGGAATGGGGGGTTGGGGGTTAGTAAGGGATGGAGAAAGAGGTTGTAAGGGGTGGGAGGCGTACCTGTCGCCGGCAAAGACGATGTGTTCTGGTTTGACGGGTTCGTGGAAAGCGCCTTCTGAGGGGTAGAGAAGTGCGAGATATGACATCAGCGCATCCATCAACGCTGCGGGGAACGGGTGCTGAGGTGCGAGACGGTACCGGACCGAGTATACTCTCCCGCCGGTCAGCTTGGCGAGGTTCTTGGTGGTTGGGCGGTGGGTTGCCGGGTCCAGTAAGTAGTACGCTCCGCCGTGAAAGTAGAGCACCGTTACGGGGCTCTTGACCTCTTTCATCATCTCGGCGTAGAGTTCTCTTTCCGAGACATCCGGCAACCGCGATTCGGACGTCGCGTTTGCGCGGTACCCCGTCCACTCGGCCTCGATGGGTGCCGGATCTGGCATCTCGTAGGAGGGTGGTGGGACCTTGGGATTTCGCATCTCGTCGATCGCCTTTGCGATGGCGTCTTGCAGACCTCTTTCCTCTGGTGGAGGCGCCGGGCAGGTGTAATTACTGACCCAGATCTTACCCTTCAGCTTGGGAACCATAGCAGCCATCTTCTGCGTAGCCGAGATGCTCCGGGGCACAGAGGGGTTCGTAAAGGAGCGCAGCACAGCGATGGTGATTTCGGTTCGCAAGTCTAGGTATTTCGACTGCTTTGAAAGGGACAGCATATGAAGGAGGGCTACCCTCATCATCAGGGGTATTTTTGGAATCAGAGCGAGCATCATCTTGTTGTTGCCGCTATTGTCCGCGGACTTGTCGGCGGCTTGAGGCCCGGGATCAGGTTTTTGAGCGGTCATGTTTGAAGAAGGGATAGAGGAGTTAAAAAGATGATGTTGTATCACAGGTTCGAGGCGAGAAGCAGCGAGCAAAAAGAAGATGGAAGGGCCGGTAAGGGGCGAGACTTGTATTTAAAAATCTGTGGAAATCGGTACGAAAGGCAAAAAGAAGAAGGCGGCTCTTATCAACTTGAATGGACTTGGAATACCTCATGCGCCATTGGAAGAGCAAACCCCTGGCAAAGGAAAGGGTTCCATCTCTACCTAGAATGGCCCACTTAGATACATAGTACGGACAGAATCCGAGATATGGGGCCAATGCAACCGATCGGCTCGTCTATGGCGAGCTTCTCGAAGCGATCAGTAAAACGTGGGGGAGATCAGACGAAGGGAAGGGCAGGTCCATGTTGAGACCCCCGGGCCGATGAAAACGGGGAAGGAGCCTCGGCACGGGGCCCCTCGTTTAGCCCCGAATTCCGCAGGCGTTGCTGTCGGTGTCCACCCACAACCCGCCAAATCCGCGAATCAACGAATCGGGATCATTCGCAAGCCTTCCCTTCAAAGGATTGACCCCGAATTGCCAGGCCGGAAACAAACCGCCGTGATGTAGAGATATGCTTGGGCATTCTAGAGGAGAGCTGAAGGAACGCAAGCATTTCCAAGTTGGGAATAACTCACTCTTATCATGCTGAGCTGGCTTCGCTTGCACTGCATTAGGTAGCCTTCTCTCATCAAACCCGCATCAGTGAAGGCCAATGCCAAGTGTTTGGCGTTCGCAACCATTCCTGAGGCACCTTTTTGAGTCCTGAGGAAGAAGTAGGTGGGTAACCTTATTCAAGCCGTCCCAAGATCATATAGGTATGATGAATCCCAAATTACCGTCTTTCAATGCCCGTTACAGCGTAATGTACAACATTTAGCATGCGCAAATATTGCGATGCATTCCAACAGTCAACCCCTTCCGCCATCCCCCCCCATTACCTACCACCCACTTATGCGCTTCCCGAAGCTTCCTGGGCCCCACTGCTGCTCCCCGCGTCGGTGCCGTTGACGGGAGGTGTGCTGGGAGACTCAGCGCTCTTAGCCGCCATCATCTGCCACGCCGGGATCGATGCCTTGGCTTGCATCCCGCTGCTGAACGGCGAGGGGCGGGGGGCGGTGGCAGACGAGTCTTGAGGAGCAGGGTTGGCCGCGGCCTCTACCTTTTCCGTCGGTGCAGGGGTGGTGGCCGGGCTGCTCGGCGTCACGCTGCCGCTGACTGCCGGGCGCAGGTAGTTGCTGACGCTGGCCGACGTCGCCGTCGGGTTCAGGCGCTGCGTAATGAGGGTCTTGAGGCTCTTGAGCTCGGCGTTGACCTCACGCAGCCTCGTGTCGGTCAAGTCCTTTTGGTTGTTGAGCCCGCGCGGGATCGAGTCACGGAGGTTCTGTACGTCGTCCCGCACCCGCTGCGCTTCGTCGTCGCGTCTCTTATTCGCCGACTTGAGCTGGCTGATAGTCGTTTCTAGTTCCACAAGCGCCGTGTCTAACCTCTCCGTGCGCTCCTTCTCCGCCGTCTTGAGCGCCTCGGTGTCCTTGGCCAATTGATCGACGAGGGCAAACGTTTTCTCAAACTGTTCATCGATCGACTTCTTGTCTTGCTCCAGCCGTTCCGGAGTCGGTGGCGAAACCAAGGGGTAAACATAGCGCTAGGAATCTGTCAGCCTACCCCGTGCGACATATCTGAATAGGCCCCTCTTACCTTTCCTAAACTATAAAGCCCGTATGACACGCCGCTCACCACCGTCGCCATGATGAACCAATCCCTCCAGTCCCGGCGCGGAATAGGCTGTGGCGGCGGTTGTTGCCAGCCGTAAGGGGGGTACTGCGGTGGATATTGTCCATAGTACTGCGGCGGCTGCGCGACGGCCGATGATGCCGATTGAGGCGCGTATCCCTGCGCCGGAGCAGGAGCACCTGCTCGCGCGAGTGCTGCGCTCACTTCTTCCTGCGTGAGGTTCTTGGCTTGAAGGAAAGCGACTTTCTTCTCAACCGGAGACGAAGCAACGCTAGGGTCCTGTAGGACTGTCGAGCAAGTGTCAGCCGCTTTGTTTTGGAACTCTAGTTCCCATCGAGCAACACCGGACGGAACTCACACTTGACCGCCGAAGCGACCAGATCCTCACGGATGGCCATGTCAGATAGCGTTGATGCGGCGACCTTCGTTCAACAAGTTCCCCCAGGGTATTTGATGACGATCGGGTTGTTGGAGCTGGAAAGCGCAGCGCGCCGGATGATCAAAGGCGATGGCCAGCAAATGCAATGGCGCATCACAAGCCGAGGTTCAGCACCGGCAGTCCGTGCGCTCCACCAAGCGGCTGCCAAGCGCGGCAGCAGTGGATCCCCGGATCTGGAAGTTGCTGCATCACGTGTCACATGGATTTCCCCAAGCTCACAGTCTCAGACCCGCTTTTGGGATTCAACTTGTGTGGGTCATTGACGCGCGATCCAGTGAAAGCCCCGCCGCCTTGTCAACTTTGTTTATCTGGGCAACAGACCGTAAACGTCGTAATTTCACCCATCTTTCCGTTACGCAAAACATCCCACCACCAACCAACCTTTGCTTGCAATCCCGACCTGGACAAATCAATCACCGGTACCTAGCCATCCCACATCGGGCTAGTATCGGGAACTTAGCTCTGGCGTCTTTTCGAATCTGTCGACGGACTTAGAGGAGACCACCCGGCTCCTGGCTCAGATATCATGTCGCAAGACAATAATCTTTGGAGTGTCCGAAGACCAAGGGAGGTACGATGATCACGACTTGGCTCGGTCGCAAGTGCTTCAGCATGGCGCTGACTGTCTGTGTAGACCTTAGGAGGGCTCAACTTCAATTCGGGCATCCCACAACCCCCATCCGCAATGAAGCGAACAAGCACCATCGGCAGCGCCAGCCATGGCCGCTCCATGTCCGGGTCACGCCACTCACTCGCCGCGCGCCCGAACCAGCCCCATGTTCCAGCGCTCCTCTACGGGACCGAACATCGCTGATGTTGGCCTGTCATCCGTAAAGCGCGCCTCCGTCGCGGGGTACAATCCCGGCACCACAGCGTCGCTCAAGCCGTATCACACACCCGGTCCGTCCGCCGATAACGACCGCCGTAGTAGCGTTTACCGAGCTCGCCCCTCGACGACTGCCGGCCCCATGAGCGGACACCAAAGCTTCTTCCAGCAAGCGCCCCAGGCCGCTGGCGTACCACGAGACCCCCGCCCACTAAAGGATAGGTCATATCAGAATCGTCTTGGACAGGAGTTGCTGGAGTATCTCGCTCAACACAACTTTGAGATGGAGATGAGCCACAAACTGTCGGACAACTTCATCAAGTCGCCGACACAAAAGGACTTCAACTACATGTTCCAATGGCTCTATCACCGCATCGACCCAAGTTATCGCTTCCAGAAAAACATTGACCAGGAGGTACCACCGCTCCTCAAACAACTTCGGTACCCCTACGAGAGGAGCATCACCAAGAGCCAGATTGCTGCGGTGGGAGGTCAAAACTGGAGCACATTCTTGGGGTTGCTACACTGGATGATGCAGCTGGCTCAGATGCTGGAGCGGTATTCTGTTCACCAGTACGACGAGGCGTGCATTGAGGCCGGAGTTGACGTTGCGGGTGATAACATCATCTTTGACTTTTTGACAAACGCGTACCAGGATTGGCTCAATATGGACGACGAGGCTGGTGACGATGACGTTGAGAAGGCCCTGGTACCGCACGTGCAGGGAATGGCGAGGGCGTTTGAGAGGTCCAACGCAAAGTACATCCAAGAGATGGAGATGCTCGAGGGGGAGCACAACAGGCTACGCAAGGAGATCGAGGAGCTTGAGAAATCCACACCCGACCCGGCCGTGCTCGACAACCATTTTAAGATCATGGAAGAGGACAAGGCCAAGTTCGAGGAGTACAACACCTTGGCTATGCAGCGGTCAGAAAAATACGAGGGCCGCATCCAAGTGCTACAGGAAGAGCTCGACAAACTACAGGGCGAGCTGAAAGAGGCCGAGGATGAACGGCGACACCTAAAGGACGCCGTAGACGACCAAGGAATCAGCATGCAGGATATTGACCGCATGACTGCCGAACGGGAGCGTTTACAAAGGAGCATCGAGTCGGCGGGGCAGCGGTTAGAGGACGTCAAGCGCAAGGTAGCAGAGCGGGAGATGGAGGCCAGCCAAAGGCTGGACGAGCTGGAGCGCATGGTGGACCGGTACAACACGGTCGCGTACCAGATTGGCCTGATGCCCTCCACGGCCGTCAACGCCAAGGGCAGGGACTTCGAGCTGCAAGTCACGGTCAACGAAGGCCCAAACTTCACCTCGTCCCAGCTGCAGGGCTCGTACGGCCCCGGCGACAGCGACCGGCTCCTCGCGGACCCGGTCACGGGCTACCAACCGGCGCACGTGCTCAACCTGGACCTCCGGGGGCAGGTTAAGAACAGCTTCCTGGGGCTCCGCAAGGAGGTGTCGGAGCGGCGCAAGGCGGCGCTCGACGCCATGATGGAGGACCACGACCTGCTGGACCGCGCCAAGGAGGCCATCGAGGACAAGCGCAACGAGGTCGAGGCCCTCGAGCACCGCGTGCGCGCCGCCGAGGAGGAGTACGAGAAGACCAAGGAGGTCACCACCGCCCAGAAGCTCGCTTCCGACGCCCAGATCGAGAAGATGGAGAAGGAGCTCGCCAAGATGCGCGCTCAGTTGTCAGAGTCGGTGCAGCTGATGGAACAGCGCGAGATGAATACTAATATTGAGTACGTGGCCGGCATTTCTTATTCCTTCTTACTTTTTGCCTAAATCGTGTGGCTAACCTAGCGCCCCCTCCAGGTATGAACAACTGACCCTCCGGGCGAATGCGCTGCGCGAAGAGCTACACACAGAGACGATGCGCATGCTCAACGACGTCATCAAGTTCAAGATGCACGTCCAGAAGGGCTTGGAGGAGTACGAGACGTTTGTGGCCGATGAGTTGGAGAAGGAGCTCGGCAGCGACGAGATGAGAGATGATACCCAAGACATTGATATGTAAACGTCTCGTTTGTCGTTTTTTTTTTATTATAGGTACTGACTGGTTTGGTTTGGATGCCATTTCTGGCGGGGGGGGGAAACTTGTTTTGTTTGCATGACTGGATCGGTCTTGGGGTCGGGATATCGGCGGGCGTAGGGGTTGGATGGCGGGTTAGTGTCTTGACAATGTTAAGAAATGAGGCTCCTGCAAAGTCCGTTGCCATGCGTGGTTGGGAATGGTTGCCACGAATTACATAGGTGGGAACACGATAGAGGCAAGAGACATCTGCCTTCCCGGGAGCCCCAACTTATTTGGTATCATCTATCATCACGCTCAACCCATCCCCGCTCCCACCAAGTAACCTCTCACCAAGCAGGATCCTCCAGCCTCCTAAACAGCGCCACATGCTTCTCCCCCTTATGTCTCTCCACCTTCTTCCCCTCCTCCGTCTCCGTGCGCATAATAGCAACGCACGGATCCGCCTCCTGCTCCTCTTCCGACACGCGCTCAAACGACGGGTGCGCATCAAAGTGCTGGACCATCCACTCATGCAGATCCAGCACATCAGTAATAGTATACACAATCCCCCCCGGCTTAACCACATACGCATACTCGGAATTCAGCGTCGTCGACACAATACGCTGCTTGTGCTTGCGGATCTTGAAGTGCGGGTCCGGAAAGCAGATAAACACCTTTTCCAGCTGGGCCTTGCGGAAGAAGTTGGGCAGGAACTTCATGGTGTTGGCGCGCAGCACGCCCACGTTGCGGTACAGGCCCGCCGCCTGGTTCTGCGCGCGCAGCGCCTTGATGCGGTCCTCGACAAAGTGCGTCACCGACACCCGGATCTCCAGCCCCAGGATCAGCGCCTCCGGCATCGTCGGCGCCAGCGCGATCAGCAGCCCGCCGAACCCGCACCCGATGTCGGCTACCGAGACCTCTTTGGAGAGTGGTTTGGGGCGGAGCGGGGTGAGGTCGGGTTCGGAGGGGGTCTGTTCGGGGACTGGCGGTGGTGGTGGTGGTGATGTTGTTGTTGGCTCGTCGACGATGTAGTGTGGGTAGAGGGATGACCAGTCCATCTGGTCCGGGTGTGGGGGGCTGTATTCTCATTAGTCTCGGATGCCCACGCCCCCCACGAATATGGAATCAATGCTCACTAGATCAATTGGTGGTCGGAGAAGGGGTTGGCATGGGCTCTTTGGCGGTAAAACTTCTTCCTGGGCAGTTCTGAGATGTCATCTTTCCTCATCGCCGCCCGGTAATCCTCGCGCTTTTGGCGCTTGTCTTTCTTGATCTTGTCGCCGCCCATTGTGCCAAATTCCCAAGGTGTTCTGTATGAGATTGGATAGTAATGAATTTGAAATTCGTGTGTGGTGTTGGTCGGTGTGTGATTGGGATACCGAGAGAGTGAGGCGTGAAGAGTTTACACATGAAGAAACGCAGCATCCCACGCAGCTTCGGTCTCCACCAAATTTTGGCTTGCAGCGTGGGGCACAATGACCCCTGTTCTCAGGGGTGGCTGCCCCGCTATCGGCGTCATGGGCAATATTTTGAGCTGCCGAACAAATACCCCGCGATTGTTTCTGTCACTCATCAAAGTTAGATTGAAATACTTCCATTCTTCGTCCGAAGTCTATAGTATACAATGGCTGCAGCTTCCGTCCGGCAGGTTAACATTGCCATCATTGGTAGGCACTCCTCCATCTAAACCACCAGTTAACCTCACTCGGCTAACAACAGCTCCAGGCGCTGGTGGGGTAGGGAAGTGCTTCCTGTCCCAGCTCGAGCAGCTGACCGTCCGCCGTCCGAGCCCGAAGGTCGTCCTGACCTACATCTGCACGAGCAAGAAGGCCATCTACAGCACCGACCACGTGGCCATCCCCCTCAACACCGTCACAACCACCCTCGCCTCTTCCCAGCAAACTCCGCTCGCCCTCCCGAAGCTCGTCGACTTCCTCGGCACCTCGGGCTCCAAGACGGTCCTCGTCGACAACACCAGCTCGCAGGATGTCGCCGATGCGTATCCGCTCTTCCTCAGCCACGGTATCAGCATCGTGACGCCCAACAAGAAGGCCTTCTCGGGCTCCTACAAGCTGTGGCAGGACATTTTCAGCGCCGCCGAGCAGTCGGGTGCCAAGGTGTACCACGAATCGTCGGTGGGCGCCGGCCTGCCCGTCATCTCGACGCTCAAGGACCTGGTGGACACGGGGGACGAGGTGACCAAGGTCGAGGGCGTCTTCAGCGGCACCATGTCCTTCCTCTTCAACTCGTTCGCCCCGACCTCGGGGTCCGGCGGCAAGTGGTCGGCCGAGGTGAAGAAGGCAAAGGAGCTGGGCTACACGGAGCCTGACCCGCGAGATGACCTGAACGGGCTGGATGTCGCGCGTAAGCTGACCATTCTCGCGCGGTTGGCGGGCCTGCCGGTGGAGTCTCCGGCCGCCTTCCCCGTGCAGAGCCTCATCCCCAAGGAACTCGAGTCTGTGGCTAGCGGGGACGAGTTTCTCGAGAAGTTGCCGGCGTTTGATGCCCAAATGGAGGAGACCAAGGCGGCGGCGGAGAAGGAGGGCAAGGTGGTGCGTTTCGTTGGTAGCATCGACGTGGCCACGAAGCAGGTCAAGGTCGGGCTCGAGAAGTTCGATCTGTCACACCCCATTGCGGCGCTGAAGGGCAGCGATAACATCATTAGCTTCTACACTAAGCGGTATGGAAGCAACCCGCTAATCATCCAGGGCGCTGGCGCTGGTGGCGATGTGACGGCGATGGGCGTGACGAGCGACCTGCTGAAGGTGCTTTCCCAGATTGCTTAGCCAGGTCAGCCCTGCCCTAGCCACATAGCCAAGATATACTACCTAGGTCCCAAGAACCCCCCCCTATTCGAACGTGCCCCCGTTCAGTGTCATATCATGCCAGTCTGCGGTAGTGCTACATTATCCCCAGGGCTTGCTAAGGTCCATTGCCGGCCTTGGTTGATCATCTAACGGACCGGCTCAGCCAGCGCTGTCTATCGGTGATATCGGGGACTCGGCAGGGACGATTTCAATACGAGGTGCAGTTCTGGCACGCCAGTTGGCGACTGCGAGCCTCCAAAACCAAAGGATTAAGTCGTAGATCACCAGTGCAACGATCGGTATAATCGGTGTAAGGGCGAGTATGATCTGACCAAAAGCTCAGTCAGCCACGATGATGGTGAGAATGATAACGGGAGCGATTCGACTCACAAAAAGGCTGGATATGGTGCTAATGATGTACCGGTATTCCTGCGGGATGATGCTCAATTCGCTGAGCCAGACATACCAGCTGGTGGGTGCTGAAGCGTAGTCGGTCATCTTGGTCGTTGTGTTTTGACGTGGAAGGGAGGCGAGACGGTGTGGAGTTCTGGGGACCTGCTAACGAAGCGTCCAGCGTCGTTGAATAACAAGGCGTCGCGAAGATGCTGATCATGTGGCAGTCCAAGCGACAAGGCCGGTGCACGCCGAGAATGTAGCACCGTGGCCGAGGAGCGCAATCGAAGTCGAGGATCAAGCTCGATAGCTTAGCTGACTGTTGGTCCAGAATGACGTTGCATGTTCTCCGAGGGAATGATGGGTTTCCATCAAGGGCGAGTTGATTTAGGGGGATGATCGGGCCAGGAAGATGGAAAGCTTTGGAAGCGCGGGTTAGAGGAGGAGGTTATCCGCGATAATCTGCCCGGCAGAACCAAGGGATGGAGCGAGGCCTCTCCGGGAAGCTGTTGTCGCGGTGCTCGTCGAATCATTCCCGCACCTGCCCCTTGGCACCAGGCGCATGGTCAGCAGGGATGCCGGATGCTCCTCCTGGCCCCACCTGCGGGTCTGGGCTTCCCCACAAAAGCTACCAGGGAGCAACGGCCGCAGGGTTGCATTTGCATGCATTTGGAGATCAGACATCAGACGTCAAGGCCGGTTCTGTGGCGCAGAACACTTAAAAAGCACGACACCAGCACTTAATTAAAGGCGACAACCGGGAATTTACGACGAGATAAACTAGGCGCGACAAAGATAAGCTACCCTTTCACCACCACAACTGCGAACATCTCGGACGCCGGCATCACCCTTCACATCGTCGACAGGATGCCGCAAGATCCACATCTGTACGGGCAACCGCCGCCCAAGAAGCAAAAGAAAGAGATAGCTCTCTCGGGATCTCTAGCATTCAGCTCACAGCTGAGCTCATTTCTTGCTGAGCCATCTGCCAAATCAAGCACGAGTTCTTCCGCCGGACCCACGACTGGCCGAACTCGCCCATCGAAGCTAAAAAAAGATAGCCTCTCGGATACCAAAGTGAAGCGCAAAGACAGCAAGGCAAATACCCAGACAAAAGACAACAATAAACTTTCCCTCAAATCCCCCCTCGGAACAGAAGACAGTAAAGCCGAGCGGGAATTCGCCCGCCGCAAGATGGAATCCAAAGCCCGCCTCTACGCCGCCATGCAACGAGGGGATTACATCGGCCGCGAAGTCGGGCTCGTCGATTTTGACCGCAAATGGGCCGAGTCCCAATCCAAGAAAAACCCCACCGACGCCGCCCCCTCCTCTGACTCCGACTCCGACTCCGAGCCCGACGACGACGAACAAGCCAACAACACCGACACCACCCTCCATGAATACACCGACGAGTTCGGGCGCGTGCGGCAGCTCACCCGGGCGCAGATCCTGCGGCTGCAGCGGGGCGCGGCGTCGGCCACGGAGCTCGAGAACATGTCGGCGCGGCCCAAGGCGCCCAGCACGCTCATCTACGGCGACGCGGTGCAGGCCGAGGCCTTCGCGGCGCACGACGGCGGCGCGGCCATGGAGGCGCTCGCGCGCAAGCGGGACCGCAGCCCCACGCCCCCCGAGGCCACCCACTACCAGGCGGACTGGGAGATCCGCACCAAGGGGGTGGGGTTCTACAAGTTTAGCAAGGAGGAGGGGCGCAGGGAGGAGGAGATGAAGGCGCTGGAGGCGGAGAGGGCGAGGACGGAGGGGTTGAGGAAGGAGAGGGAGGAGAAGGCGAGGAGGAGGAAGGAGGAGATTGAGGAGAGGAGGAGGGAGATCTTGGAGCGGAGGACGAAGAAGATGGCGGATAGTTTCTTGGAGGGGTTGGAGAAGGACTTGGTTGGTCACGATGGTGGGTAGATGAGAGCGGTTTATAGATAATGATATTCTCTAACATTTAGTGATAGTCCTTTAAATATTAAATGGAAGTAATAATTAACTAGTTATGTAGAGCATATAAGTTTTTTTTTAATGGAAATGCTAGTTATAAAAATGAACGCCAAATGAGAAACAACCTAAAGAGACCGACAATTACCGAAGACCCAGCCCCCCCCCCCCCCCCCCGATCTGATCTTTCCCCCCTACCGGAAACTGGCGATAGAAGACCCCTGATGAGCGTGATTCTGATTATCCAAACGCTGGTAAACAGGCCCAACGACTACTCGAGGTTGGTTAAGTAAAACGAGAAAGCCAAGAGAGCTTCACAAATGTACTTTCGGACAGTCGGCGTATCAATAAGTCCGTGCACCCCGTTTCCGATCAGGCCACTAACCGATCAAATTTTCACTCCCTCCTGATCCGGCACCCTCTCTGTTCCAACCCACACAGATTCACCAAATCAAGCCCAATTCTAATCCTGTTGCTCTCATTTTAACCATATTTGTTATGGCTCGCGAAGACATCATTCAGTTGGCAATCCAGGCTGTCAAGGATGGACAATCTATCCGTAAGGCTAGCGAGGCCTGGGGGGTCCCCTTTTCTACCCTTCGAGACCGAGTCGTTGCCCACGCCCAACCAAAGGGTCAATACCAAGCCCAGGTGATGCAGAAGCTCAGCCCCGATCAAGAAAAACACTTGGCCGATTGGGTCCTTGCCCAAGAGGCTCTTGGGCTTCCTGTCAAGCATAGGCAGATCCAGACCTTCGCCAACCGCATCCTCCATGCCTCTGGATCTGACCAGACTGTTGGCAAGCATTGGCTCCAGAAGTTCATCAACAGATATCCGGTTCTGAAGACCAAGAGGAACAAAAGTATAGTGGTTGGAAAGCGTCAGGGTTATGGCCAGTCAACGTCGACAAGCCTCTCATGAGCCGTTTACTCTTGCCGACCCAGCCGGCTCAGCCAACTCAGCCAACTCAGCCAACTCAGCCAACTCAGCCAACTCAGCCCAACTCAGCCAACTCAGCCAACTCAGCCAACTCAGCCAAGCAGTCAGGGTGTCAACAAGCCGAGCAGCCAGGAGGTTAAGACTCCAAGTCGCAGTCAAGAGGTCCACAAATTAGTCGCTACCAACTACCGTCTAAAGCGACCCAAAGCAATAGACCCAGTAGCTCGGACTCTCTTTGCAAAGGTTGGCAAAAGTCTTGACTACACAGCTATCCAGCTAGCTAGTCAACAACAGAGGATTCGGGCATTGGAAGTTGAGGTAGACAGGCTGAAGCCTAGGAAAAGGAAGAAGGTTAGGTTGGACCCTAACACCCGGTTTGCTCAAATTGAGCAAATAATGCAGGCCAAAAAGGCACTTGCAGAGGAGTTGAAACCCTCGGAAGTAGTAAATAGCTATGTCCTCGAAGATATGTGCCTGGAATGGTCGATCTTCGACCCTCCTGTAGATACCGAGAACGGGGGGGCTGATGGTGGATTTTGATCGGTTAGTGGTCTGATCGGAAACGGGGTGCACGGACTTACGCCACGGTCCAAAGCACCTCATCGTTAGGAAGCCTTTGCGAGCCCTAGTGTCACGAATATGCCAACAGGAGGGACCTCAGGTCGCGGGACGCCCCAAGGCAATCATTAAAAGGACCAATCAGGGAGCCAGGAAGGTGATCGAGGTGATCAGTGAGCTCAGTCGCCAAGCCGAGACTGAGCACACTGAGCACCAGGTAAAGATCACCAATCAGGATAACAATAGCTCGACGGTGATCAGTGAGCTCAGTTGCCAAGGGCAGACTGAGCACACTGAGCACCCTGGAATTAGCTAGGTATATAGTCACTCGTTCTGGAGAGCTCTGGGAGTTCTCCAGTTAGCAACCACAACTACAGTTCGCTACAAGCTCGAAAGCCTACTGTTGAGACAAGTCTTTGTTGTGCACCCTTTGGCTGCACTGAACCTAAGCACCCTTGCAAGATTACCTTCGACCGAAGCTGAACCCTAACAGGACGGGGTCCTGGAGTAGGTTCGTCACACCTAGCCGCCGCACTGCCCCGGTCGCCTCCTGCCTGCGGAGGAGGTGGCGCCGAAGAGTTCTGGGGGTCGTGAAGCCCGAGGTACCGCTCGTAGGCGGCGTCATACTCGGCAATGTTGACATATATCTCGGCGTGGTCCTGGGATACGAGCAGCCTCCTGAGACAACATCAAAACTCAGTTAGTAGTCCGTCTCCCACAGCATATTAAGTTGTCGTTAAGGGTTACTCACCGTTTCAGTCCTGGTTTATCGCAGAGGAGTAACCCAAACCCCGGGCTCGGCGGCGACTGCATGTACAGTAGCTTGTAAATGTACGCTGCCATCTGAGCGCCTTCTTGCCATTCGATTCTCCGCCTGGCCGTCTCCCGAACGCATGGCTTAACTTCGATCAACGCGGCCGAGATGTTGTGGCCTGTGTGCCTAAAACAGCCGGCGGTCCGAGCCTCGAGAAGCTTGTTCCCCTTGACAGGGAGAGGGTGCCCGGCAGCGTTCAGTTGCTTGAAAATCCGGACAGGCTCGTGGTTAGTTAGCCATCGGTAGCCTTTGTGCCTCATAGGCGCATAGGGCTCGGTTAGCGAATTGAGCAAGAAAACAAAGGCCATGTTCACAATCGCTTCGTCCTCTGTAGGCATGAACTCGGTTTTACTGGCCGCTGACTCGCGGCTTGCGTTGTTTTCTGAGTCGGACCGCCCGAGGAGGGCGATTCGGGAGGCTGGGAACCTGTCTCCATTTGGGACACATCTTCCATTGACGTGTCCGATTGCGAATCTGATTGCGAATCCTAGTCTATATCCATCTTTGTCGGTTGCGACGAGTGGCCTCTTCCCGCCGATGGGGACTCGGGGGCGCGGCGGCGGGGCGCCTCCTGGCGAATGGGCCGTGGGGGGAGTAGGACCGCCGTGGTCCAGTCGGAAGATTCGTCCAAGTCGAAGACCAAATCCATGTACAAATTCACCAGCGAGAAGATGGAGTCGTCGGGGTACTGCTTGCGCTTGATGTTGCTTAAGAAAGCCTTTGCTTTTGGTTTTCCGAGCTTATGCTTTGCCAAAGCGATCGACTCCTCGTCGACATACTGGTTCAGGGCAAAATCTACCCCCTCTTTACTGTCCCGCAGAACCTTGAGACAAAGGAAGGGGAGAATGTGAGACAAGAGGCGGATGTGGTGCCTGTAAGGTCGGAAAGCAAGATGGCGTCTGGGGGGACAGGAAGGTGGTTTTTCACCGCTTTCTTCCAGACTCGGGCTGTTTGCGGATTCCGATCCGGCATGTTGACTGGCAGCCTGGCTTTGTGGTGGGCTCGAAGGAGGTTGGGAAGTAAGGAGTAAGAGTGTTTGATCCGGGATGTTGTATGATTAACAACAGGCAACTCACTTGCGAAATCTATAGACGTCCGTCTTATATCACTATCGCCGTCAGGAAAGCCACATTGCCTTTCACAACCCTTGCCGACTGATCTCGAAACCGTCGGCTTGAAACAACACACCCAGACCTTGTCGGCTGTCGGCCTTGTATGGGTTGGCCCTGAGGAGACCCAGAATAGCCAGAAGCCCCGTGGCACGCAAAACACGGGGGTTTGCAGCAAAGTAGCCACCAGGGGCTCGAGGCCACCATGTCTGAGGATGAGGGCGGAAAGGGAAGACTCCACTGGCTGTCTCTGATCGCATAGGGCCGTCACAAACCGTCTTGTTGGTCCCAGAAGCATGTCCATGATGGCCTGTGACCAAGGTCTTAAACAAAGACCTGCAGCAGGGGAGTGGCGTTTATGTGTCATGTCATATCTTGGACCTCAGCGGACCAACATGTGCCGGCCTGACGTCCCGTTTGGCATTCCCATCTAGCACCAGCTTGTCATCACCCCAAGGGCGACACCAGCGGCGGGCGATACTGCGATGCGGTCGGGGGTGGTGTACGTATCATTTATAACCACGGTGTACTCTGAATTTTGGGTGCTACTCCCTATACATACCTACACAACACAAGGCGTGCGGTTTTGCCGACTGTCGGGTGTTCGCACCTTCACGATGCATGTGGGGGGCTTTGGTGGTGGATGGGGGGTTAAAGTTTGGAGATCTGCTTGGTACCTGGGTACCTTAGTTACCGCAGTGGCACATCAGACCAAGTATGGAGCTTAAGTAACTGGGGCCAATGGGACAGGCGCCGGCCCGAAGGCTGAGAGGCACGGCCGATTTTTGGTGCCAACATGAGATGAGATGCAAGCTCAACCAATGGGCCTTGCTGCCTGGGTACACGTCAAGTGGGTGGAAGAAGATAGGAGAAACAACCTGAGACCAACAGCATCCGTGGTGGTTTGCGGTCTCCGTGTCTGAGCGTGTTTCTGCTTGTTTACAAAACTAGATGGCCTGTTGCCCTAAAGTCCTGTATTTATTCTGTCGGCTTCACCAGTCTGCTAGCCAACCTTCCATATCATTTGACATCGCCATCCTCTCGACTTTATCTGTTGTTTCCTCTCAATTTTCGATCAACACACGGCGCGATATGACACACCCTTGCTTTCCAAAGCCCTCCGGGTTTTGGAAGGTGGACAAGCTTGAGAATGACCTGATGAACCTTGCGGAGTTGGAAACGACCCTCTCAACGAGCCGGCTGAAGAACATGAATATTGAGAGGGCCCCTGAACTCAACATCGACAGCCCAAACGCGGCGGACGCGCATCCTGTGTTCTTTCAACCGTTCCCCGACAACCTCGAATACAGGGAGGCACTTGCAGAGACAAGGCGCGACCATGAGGAAAATGAACTAGAATGGTCCACCTGCACCAAGGAACCTTCGCATGTTGGCTAGTTGAACTGCACCGGCCGCATCATTGATTGGCTTGCCGGGCTGCGTCAGGGACCCTTTCTCGAAGATGAGTTCTATCCCACTGATATACCGCAGTGGCGCACGGCTACGTGAGTATACACTTCCATTCTGTCGTGTCGCCGCTCCCAAGTAACAAGCGAGATGAATTACATACTTACTTGACCTCCTTAGTCCCGGGGGAGGCGTCCGTCTTCCTAATTGGTCGCCTCGAGGGCGTCTCCGGTGGCACACAAGGTCGGTTACCTATGTTCCCGACAAGACGCTCGGAGAGGAAGGAGTGCGCCATATCAAAGTGGTCCTAGCCGATACCACTTCCCACAATAGCCAGCCGAACGAGGCACTCCGCAGCGAGATCACCGCCGGCGTCAGTTTCATAAAGAGGCGGATGGCGGATACTAGTGATACACGCAGCACTATTCCGGTATGTCACAGCCCGATTTCGCTACGTGATCAGCCTGCCCACTTGGATATCGCACCTAACAAACCGACAGATTCTTCTTTATTCCTTCTATCACAACGACACAGCCCGCATCACCCAGATGTGCTGGAATGGTGAGCAAAAGCCCATCACCTTCCGCCAATCACGCCTGGTGGATATTTCTTCGAAGTCGCTCGACACACCGGACGTCTCCATTCTGCTCCGTTGGATGGATTGCATCCCCCTCCGCAAGCCCAAGATGCTCCCCAGACGGAGGGGGCGGCCAGAGCAGGCGGTACAACCCTCTAGCCCGGCCGGCCGACCACGCCAATCCAGGGAGGGACGCCCCAGTCAGGCATCAAGGTGAACCTCGACACCACATCAAGAGGCGCCCATACAGTGAGGACCAACAGTCCAGCGGGAGCAACAACACCAACCACGATGGGAATTCAGCGCGGACCAGCCATCACTAGTGGCAATAACAAGACCACATGTCGCTCAGCAGCACCGACGCCGACGCCGACGC
>NT_165981.1:2642563-2657634 GCF_000143365.1 Chaetomium globosum CBS 148.51
CAACGCAGCGAACACTCAATGCCGCCACCATCGCCCACCACCAACCAGATCCGTCCTCACTCAGCAGCGCCGACAGCCCCGCAGCGGCCGCCCAATGCCACCACCGCCACCACCGGCAACAGCCACCCCAGGCCGACCATCTCTACTGCCACCCACCAGACCCCCTCTCGTTCAGGGACGCCCACAACCCCGCAGCCGCCGCCCAATGCCATCATCGCCACCACCGGCAACAACAACAACCACGCCAGGCCGACCACCGGCACGGGCAACGCGTCCGGGGCGCACACGGCCGTTTCACGGCAAGGCACTGCGACGCCCGGCAGGAACGGGACAGGAGCGCCTTCGCCTCCGCGTACCAACCCTGCTCCCGGTCCCAACCCTCCCCCCGGCCCCGGTCCTAATCAGACCGCCAACCTGGCGACGAGGAGCGCTAATGGTAACGGCCGTGGCGGCGGCGCGCCTGGTAACGGCAATGGGTCCGCCACCCAGCAGCAGGCAGGGGGGCGGGGAGCTCGTCGTTGATATTGGTTTGTTTTTGGGCCGGGGAGTTTTTGGGGGGTGTATTGACTGATGGGAGGACAAGCGGTAGACTGTTGTGTGTGACATTAAAGGAGTTCAGGTGTGGCAATTATGATAAGTGGTGTTAGTGGCACTGCGTGGTTTTGGGAGGAACATTAGCGGGAGCTGGGTGAGACGGTCATCACGGGAAAGTGGGTAAGGCATAGACTTGTACGATTTATTTATTGACTTGAGCTTTTGCTGACTGTCTGGCTATCTTGCACCGTGAGCTTCCGGTGTCGGCAAGCATCAATTAAGCGCGGCATTGGACTACACGACAACATACGAACAACAGATGAGGCTTCACGGGCATATTATGTCATCACAGCAGCCGTTTGGTAGTGGGGATACTGACCGGATGTCCTCGGTAAGCCGTGCGATATCATGGCGACAGGAAGGTGACCGAAGTTCGAGCATCCTAAAATCTTGTGCATGTTAGCCCCAGAACATTGAGTGATAGAGCAAGCAAGTGGTTGAGTGACTTTATCAGAATCAAAGCCGTGTCACCGGCAGTCTCATCAACGCATAAGCTATGTAGACCGTCGTGATAAAATTTAAATCATCATAAAAGCCACGGGGGAAGTGAGATGAGATGATGCTTACCCTCTACCTTGTCTTGAGTACGGGTGCGAGTTTGTCGACAGTCTAGCGTAATCTGAGGGAGACAGTCAGCGCTCGCTCATCTAGAGTGAGAAAACGGTGTGATGTGTCAGGGCGGGATCAGACATGGACGGTGTCATCTTCGCGTGAGCTCCGACATATGCTTGTCAATTTTAAAGTCGAGTCATCATGAGCAGTGCAGGGAAGCAAGAGTGAAATACCAAGCCGACACATACCTCAACTGCCAAACTACGCTGGATGATCGAACACCACTCATTGGCTTCGCGGTCAACTAATGATGGTTAGCAAAGTTCATTGCTAGGAATGCAATCGCGGATGTCCGTCGATAAAATATCAGAAAGGCATGAATGGTAGTTAAAAGTTTTTGTCTTCAGCGGGAATCCCGAATCAGACTCGTCATCTAGAGTCATCACAGAAAAAGAGGGCAGAAAAGAAATGCACGAAATGTAAGCTTACCCAGTAGCGTGGCTGCCATGACAAAGCGTTGACCGGAGGGCTGCCGTTTTTCAAGCCGGTTAGCTCGAGTTCCCCATGCAATTGATGCAAGCAACAACGATGCGAGGTGCTGATCAGTGGACGAGGTTTTCTAGGCCTGTCGCAAAAATGGCATATCTGCTCATAGGAAATCGGAGCCCAGTGCCGCTTCATCATGGAGCACGTCGAGGTTCGGCTGAGAGGTTGTCACTTACTCAAGCGGGGTAATAGACCTGAGTTAACAATTAGCAACCGAGCATTCACGGCAAGCTGGTCAAAAGGGAAGGAGAGAAAGGTGAAAATCAGAAACAGCCAATTGTTTTCTTCAAGGGGAATCAGTCGGTAATTCCAACTTGCCGAAGCAAAGAAAGATCATCATGAAATCGAGTGCGAGAGTTGGAAAAGCGGTACTAACCCGATGACTATGTCGCAAAGTCGCCAATGCTGTCAAGCGCGTGCCATGCCCCAAATCAGTTGCCCGACAGCCTCATTGTGGCAATGGTGCCGTGCTCTAGGCCATCCTCATACATCCCGCCCAGCAGCTGGGGCTCGTGGAAACTAGAGCTCTGTTCGTTCTGTCAGCTTCTCGACCGATGCAACTAACTGAATAGGTAAAAGCGACGGCGGCAGCGGCAGTGTTCAGACTGACGTTACAATTTCTAGTTTCATGTCCGTAGATCAAAGACTCTAGTTTGCGGTGTTGGGTTGTCATCAGGCAAGTGCCTGCTGCGCGTCGCGAAAAAGAAAAATAGGGACTTACCAGAAGCTGGAGGTGGTGCTCGGTATTGAAAAAGCGAAACAGAAAAAGCTGCAGGTTCAGAGTTTTTGAAGCTGGTTTCGATTGTGGAGAAGGTGGAAAATTCCGGTGCGGTGGAGTGGGTCCGTAGGAAGGATGGGACCTGGCTATCCTAAGCTCACGTGATGACGCTTCCGTTACGCGTTTCCTTGGGGGTCAGGCTCCAGCCGTCCACTCCGCTGCTTCGTGTTGCGCTGACGCGCGCCACTCCTTTACTTGTTGGGAAGGAAACTGAACCGCCGGGTAACTACTGAATCCAAATCCAGCGTATCCCGACGACATAAAAGGTGTAAATCTTGGTTCAGTGCAATACATTCACAACCATGCCTGAGATTGCTGAGAGTATGTTTGAGCAGTGACTTCGATAGATTCTCCGCTGACAAACAACCAGTCGCCCGGGTGGTGCACTATCTGCGTCTACACTTGGTCGGCAAGACAATCAAGAACGTTACGGCGATAGAAGACACCAATGTGTTTGGCAAAGTTGGGACGACTGGGGCGGAAGTTGTGAAGGCATTAACCGGGAAGAAGGTCGTCTCAGCGGGAACACAGGGCAAATACTTTTGGTAAGCCGCCCGATTCTCAAAGGGGTTCAAGGCGGCTAACCGAGTAAAGGCTTGTTCTTGATGAATCGCCTCATCCCGTAATGCACTTCGGCATGACTGGTACGGTTGTCCTCGCTTAGCCGTCTATGGCGTAACTAATCCTCCCTACAGGCTGGATCCACATCAAGGGCGACCAGACAGCATACACCAATTACTACAAGAAGATGAAGCCCGAAGAATTGAACGCGTGGCCACCAAAACACTGGAAATTCCACCTAACAACCGAAGACCCGGCAGTCGAAGTCGCCTTTACCGACCCCCGACGCTTCGGCCGGTGTCCGGCTGGTGGATTGCCCGGGCGAAAGCATCAGGAAGCACTCGCCGCTCGTAGAGAACGGGCCAGACCCAGTCGTCGATACTGACGTCTTTACTGAGGAGTATCTCCGACAGAAGATGAAGTCGCGGCACGTGCCTATCAAGGCGCTCATTCTCGACCAGGCCGTCATCAGTGGGGTCGGCAACTGGGTCGGGGACGAAGTTCTCTACCAGGCAAAACTCCACCCGGAACAATATTGCGATGACTTCGGTGACGAGCAGATCAAGAGTCTCTACAAATCTATCCGCCACGTGTGTCAATTTGCCGTTGACAAGCTCGGGGACTCGGATCAGTTTCCTAAAGATTGGATGTTCCATTATCGGTGGGGCAAGGGCCAGAAAGGCGCCGCGGGCCACTTACCCAGCGGCGAAAAGCTGGCATTTCTAACAGTTGGCGGAAGAACCAGCTGTTACGCGCCGGGTGTGCAAAAGAAGAGCGGTCGCGTCGTGCCTGGTGCCAAGGAGGAGATCATCGAATCTGATCAAGAGGAAGCCAAGCCTAAGAAAGCCACCAAGTCAAAGGCCGTCAAGGTCGAAGATGACCAGCCGCAGAGCAAGAAGAAGCGGAAAGCCGAGTAGGAGGAACCGCCAGTCAATAAGAGTTGAGCTGGCCCGAAGAAGGCTGCAACCGGTAAAGCGAAGACAGTCAAGACAGAATATACAACCACGGTATCCAGCAATACCGAGCCAGTGGGGCGGCGTTCTGGTAGGCTGCAAGGGAAACGGTCGATGTATTGATGGGAAAGCCTAGGACCTTCAGTTTCTCTTTGTATCTCCAGCATCCTGGCTTGACCCCCTGATCATGGCACTGATGCTTCGTTTGGAGGGAAATGTACCAAACAATGCCATTAGATGCTTCGACATCGCCCGAAGTTGAGCTTGCTTCCCAGCCCTCCGCCGCTTTGCCCAACATCCGGAAGTCTATACCCTCAGTCAACAGAATCCCTTTGCCAGATTGAAGTCAAAAGTCAAAACTTACAATCCACATAGTGTCCCGGCGTGGCAGTCATGTAACACTCACAGTCTTCCGTGTCGGATGCATTCTTGAACGTGTGCACCGCTCCGGGAGGAACGGTCATGAGGTCGCCCCCCGAAGCTGTCACCTCACCGTCGGGCGTGACGAACGTCATAGACCCTACCCCACACGCCACAACCGTCAACAATCAGCTGCTGCATGCCTCCCAAGGCCATATCAGACTCACCATTGATTACGAGAAACAATTCATCGTGGAACCGGTGCCAGTGCATCGGCGGACCACTCTTGCCGGCGGGTATCTCGAGTAGCACACCACTGACCCGGTTCTCGGTCAGGGAGCCATCTTCGTAAATGCGGATTGTCAAGGGGCCGACGTGGAGGGTTTCGGCGGCGTCCTTCTTGTGAAGCTTGGCGTGGACTGGGCCGCGGATCGGCATCTTGGTTTGTTTGGTTTACGTGCTATATAGCTGAGTTTGGTGGTTGAGGACCCGGGTTGTTGAACGGTGTGGGTGGGGCTGGTATGACCTCAGAACACTGGCAGTATTGAGTGGCATGTCCGTGTACATGTGCAACCAACCCTAGCCCCTTTCTTTCCATTTTACTCCTCGCTCCTTCCCCCAGATTTGTTTCGGCATTCGAAGTCTGTTTCACTTTTTCTTCTTTTTTTTCTTTTAATCACTAATCACCAACATTGGCATTCCAATGAAGGAGTCAGCAATAAGGTGCTCATTTCCTTCTTGTACACCTCAGCACTTAATATGTCGATGGGGGGCGGGGTTGAAACTATGTCCCCTATGAGAAGAGAAACACCTGTTATTCAACTGTCATCAAACGATCCGAATGCTTCATAGCCCCAAAAGCTGCGGAGACTTACCCCGACTATGAGCTTTGCGTCTGACACTTGATGCAGACCCAGCAGAATTCCCGAGATGACGGCCCGGGTTTAGGTCTGCTTCCCTGCACGCCCCCCTCCCTTGCGATGTCGGGGCTTGATTCGAGATGTTCCCGGACTACTATCACCACCATCACCGAGCCGCCTGCAAGTGCGGGTAGTCTATCGAGTTGATGAAGGCGTCAGATCATGTCAACTTCCACGGGGACTCAGCATCCGCTCCGCCAGAAACGCACACCCGCCAACAAATCTGACAGTGACCAGAGACAGATAACACCGCGCCGCAATCGGCGATAGTTCGTGATGCGGCCTCAGCTCGCCATTTTGTCGGACGGGACTTAGTTCTGGCGGTTATTCTTGGGGTGAGACTGCTTTCGGGGTTGTAGTATGGCTAAAGGCAGCCAAGCAGCCAATATATTTTCGACAGGCTGTTTATATCAGCCCGAGTCCTCATTCGCCCGCCTACCATTTCCACACAAGAGGAACGGTTGTCGCCCCAGGCTCCTAGATGGTGCGGCTGGAAATCTCAACCGTCGGATTGCATGAACTAGGCAAGCCCGGGCACTCTTTTCCACAGCCCCCATGCTCTAGTGTATGCTTGTCTACCCTCCAACCAAGCTTGCCCAATATCCACCGCCAATCTGAGGGTTTCATCACGCGTTCTAGCCATGGCGGTTGTCCTGAACCTTTCCACCTCAGCGGTTCTCAGTGCTCGGCGCCTAGGAATGAGGCTCTTGCCAAGTTCGGGGAATATCACCTTATTCTCACCTTCTCCAACAACTTTCCACTGGATCACTCGTCGAACCTGGTTCAACAAACGTTCCCTCTTTCAACGCTCTTGACCTTCACATCATCTTACCTACTTCAGCTTTTCAAAGAATCCTTTAGCCGGCATCTCTAGGTCCTCGACACGGTTGGTCTTCCCGTGCGGTACCATGAAGTGTGTAAGTGGGCCTCCTTTGCTCGCCAGCCGACGGTAGCGCCAACCGCACTGCAGCATGGGGCGGTCGGAAAGGCAACGTCCCACTCCTCGCTTCACCTGCCGGCTTCTATCCCCCGTAATCTACCCATCTTTGGTTTCCCTAGTTCTTCCCTCTCGCTTCCCCACACGCAACGCTTCGGCCCTTCTATACCGTCCCCACAGGAAGCTGACGGTACCAAGCCATACACGCCCATCCGAATCTGGGGAAGTACAAGGGAGTTGGCCTCCGGCGAGGTCTAGACCGGATGAGGCCTACCCCGGTTCTCTGTGGTTTCTTTCTCTTCATACGTGTGACGGATTATCACTCCAAGAACAAAGCGCCACTGGGGAGAGTCCGAGAACACAAGAGTAAGAACGGATGCCCAATGGATAGCATGCCCAGTCTATCCCCGGTCAACGGCACATATTTCCTCGGGAGGCTCGTGTGTACCAAGTATACCCTTGGGTGTCGAGCCCCAGGTTATTAGGGATGGGTCTGTTGGCCGGGATGGTATTGCCTTTCGGGCCCTCGGAACACGCTCGGATCGGGGGCCAAGGATATAAGTGACACGGATAGCGCGTGTTGCGATAATAAATTGCGTCTGAACCTTTTATGCGGTAGGATACTGCTGGTTATTCGGCCGAGCTCTTTTCGTGCCTGACGCTTGTCCTTACCCTCGACTTTTTATGAGCGAATATGTATCGGCTGCCAGGCCCATCCGGCCGAAACCTATATCCTGCCGCAGAGGCAGGTCATATATTGCGGGCAACAACCCAAACGGGGGTTGCGGCGTTTATCTTCAACGAGATAATGGCAAGCCATAAAAGGGGTCGCTTCCTCCTTTCCGGGCAAGCCACCGACATCACCCTCGCATCCCTCCAACTTCCGGTTACCCTTGCCTTCTAGCCTCCGTTCAAGATGCTCTCCAAGGTCCTTGCGTTGGCCGCCCTCCTGGGCCCGGCTGCTGCCCAGGTGGTGGGGACGGAGACGACCGAGACGCACCCCAAGATGACTTGGCAGAAGTGCAGTGCCGGCGGCTCCTGCACCAACGTGAACGGTGAGGTGACCATCGACTCCAACTGGCGTTGGGTCCACGACAAGAACGGCTACACCAACTGCTACAGCGGTAACGCCTGGAACTCGACCATCTGCAAGGACGACAAGTCCTGCGCCTCCAACTGCGCCCTGGACGGTGCCGACTACCCCGGCACGTACGGCGCGTCGACCAGCGGCAATGCCTTGACCCTTAAGTTCGTCACTGAGGGTGACTACTGTATGTGAACTTCTGTGCTAGATTGGCGGGACGTTGAATTGTTAACGACATTTGGCAGCTACCAACATCGGCTCGCGCCTGTACCTGATGGCTGGCGCGGACAAGTACCAGATGTTCACCCTGCTCGGCAACGAGTTCACCTTTGACGTTGACACATCCAAGCTCGGGTAAGTGAAGGCGAGTATCTGTTACTGAGCTGGTTAAGGCTAAATCAATGCTAGATGCGGCCTCAACGGCGCCCTGTACTTCGTCTCTATGGACGAGGACGGTGGCAAGTCCAAGTACTCGGGTAACAAGGCTGGAGCCAAGTACGGTACTGGCTATTGCGATGCCCAGTGCCCGCGCGACCTCAAGTTCATCAATGGCGAAGCCAATGTTGCCGGCTGGAAGGAGTCATCGAACGATCAGAACGCTGGTGTGGGCCAGTACGGCTCCTGCTGCACTGAGATGGATATCTGGTAGGTTGCCTTCCTCACTCTATCGATGATAGAAGTGCCTTCTGACGTGACAAAGGGAGGCGAACTCCATCTCGACCGCCTACACTCCTCACCCCTGTACCACCGTTGGTCAGCACCGCTGCGAGGGCGATGCGTGCGGCGGGACCTACTCTGAGACGAGGTATGCGGGTACTTGCGATCCCGATGGTTGCGACTTCAACACATACCGCCAAGGTGTCAAGGACTTTTACGGCCCGGGCATGACGGTCGACACAAACAAGAAGTTCACGGTTGTGACGCAGTTCATCAAGGGTAGCAATGGCCCAGCTGTCCGAGATCAAGCGGTTCTACGTGCAGAACGGCAAGGTGATCGAGACCCCCCCAGAGCACCATCGAGGGGCAACCCGGGCAACAGCATTACGGCCGACTTCTGCAAGTCGCAGAAGGTAGCCTTCAACGATAAGGATACCTTCAACGACAAGGGCGGCATGGCCCAGTTCAGCAAGGGCATCGCCGCCCCCCATGGTGCTCGTCATGTCGCTGTGGGACGACCACTACTCCAACATGCTGTGGCTCGACTCCACCTACCCGACCGACGCCAGCCCTGATGAGCCCGGCAAAGGCCGCGGTACTTGCGAGACGTCCTCGGGCGTGCCGAGCGACATCGAGGCCAGCCAGGCCAGCAACCAGGTCATCTACTGTAAGTCTGCGGTTTGTCTGATGGAAATGCTTAATTACTGACTGCGACCGTAGCGAACATCAAGTTTGGCCCCATTGGCTCGACCTTTAAGCAGCCGTAAGAGGTCATGGCTTCCTCGTGTGGTACTGCCCAGCGTAAGCGTAGAGCTAGAGGTGCGATAGGGGTGTGGCATGGTATGTGTATGGCAACGAATATCTCTGTTCTTAAGAAGTACAATTTCCTGTAAATAGGTTGTCTGGATACACAGATATAGCTTCCAAAAACAAATCCGTTTTCCGTAAACCAACTTTCCTACACCCGAAGGAGAGAAAACAAGTCATAACTCATCGAGGGTATCCCAGCAATACGTCTTCAAATAAAAACAAATAGACGACCAAACGCCAGCTCAGCCGAGCACATTTTCCCTTCCGGTGACCTAAAGACGCCTCAGTCACCTCACTCAAGCGAAGCAGCATCACACAAAAACCCCACCGACAAATCCAACCCCCCTCCCCCACCACCCTTATCCAACCTGGAGGCCACCCTCAAGGGGATGATACTCAGCACATTCAGAAACGGCTCTCCCGACTTTTTGTAATTGACCACCTCCACCTGCACCTCGCGCCGCATCTCCACGGCCGCCCGCATCCGCCTCACCACCTCCATATCCACGCCATATCCCCTCCTCCGCGCCACCCCGTATCCATTCCCACTCCCACCCCCACCCCCACCCACCTTCACCCCGCGCTCTCCCCCCCGAAGAAGAGCACCACCACCACCACCACCCCCAGCCCCAGAAACGAGCCTCGAAACAGGAGCAGAAACAAGAGGAGGCGGCGCCTGCAAAATCGACATCCGTCTAGCGCTCCCGGGGTCTACCGTCCAGGACCTGTAAAGGGCTTGGGTAGCGTAAATCATGGACTGCTCCGTTCTGGCGAAGTCGTCGATGAGCAAGGTCGCAGAAGACGTCGATTGCCCCGAGGGAGACGGTGAGTTTGGGGCCGGCTGTAGAATGGCCGTCTGGGAGATGGAGTGGGGCTTAGTGGGGGGGGTGAGGAATGATTGGGTGGGTTGGGGGATGGGGGTGAAGGTTGGAGGGTGGAGGTTGGAGGTTGGAGGTTGGAGGTTGAAGGGAGGCGGAAGGATGGAAGGGGGGGTAAACAAAAGGGGTGAAGGGTGTTGGGAGAGAGGGTAAAAGGGAAAGATAGCGGGAATTGTGTGATACTGAGGGGCGGGGGCAAACAGAATAAGGGGAAAACAAAATAGAGTCAGCAAAACTAACCAGAATCGTGAGAATGTCGATGCCACTCGGGGAGTAGAGGCCCGGGTAGATGAGCGGATCCTGGATTCGCGGGTTCGAGAGTTGCCCCTATTCTCTATGAGCAAACACACAACACAGAAACACAGAATGGGGGGGAATACAATCATGGCTTGCTCTTCCCAGGTGTTCATGTGGGTGGTCATGGTGGGATGTGAAGTGGGAGCCTGGCGGAGAGGCTGCGTGGGAACTTGTTGATGTGACCAGATTGGCTTTACTAGCAAGGGCATCGAGTACCGGCTTTGCTTATGTCGTTTGATAGAATTGGGTGCTTGTTTTGACAGGCGAGGGGCGGAAAATGGGAATGTAAACCTATCCTTTATACCATTGCGAGAAGTAGTGTGCAGTTAAGCCACAATATCGGGAGGGCATGAGCCATGGGAGGTATTTGCATAAATCAAGTATGATATATGAATATCTCAGCTAGCTTGACGTTATTGCCGTTAGGTATGTACTACTGTCGAGAAGCGGATCGAGCATCGTGTGGTCAATCGAGCCCAAAGGCAGCCTTGTGCGAGTCAAATGTTACGGAGAACTGGCCGTGGAAAACAAGGATTAAATCACAGGTACTCGGTAAAACGCACAATGACAGAACATTTGCGGTCCAGACTATCGAGACCTAGGAGGGAATTTCGACCAGCGGCGATGGGAAAGCGGAGAATACCATGGTCCAGGGGGAATTGTTGATAGCATGTTCCTCATGGGGGGCTGTTGGTCTGATGGCCTTTGGCGATGCACCTGTGCCTCCCCGATCCCCAGCCCACTCGATTATCAGATGCATCGGCGGTCCCTGAGATCGGGCTGGAGGCTATGTCATCGCGTCAGGGGTCATGTCCCGCCAACGCAGCTCGAGACAGGCACAGACACCCGGATGTGCCAGATAAGTAGACCGGTTATTGGGAAGTGGGTATCGGATGCACCGAGTTAGCGAACTCTTTCGATGGCCTGGGAGGTACGGGGGTACTTACCGATGGGCCCGCCCTTTATCCCGATCTGAGGTCGTGGCGATCGGAGTTGGGATCGATGCAGGAGTTGACATCAGACTGCGGCACGTCGCAAGGATCTTCGTTGACTCTTGGCCCAAAGAAGCGGATGGAGCTTTTTTGTCTATTTCGCGATTTCCTCGTCTGAAACTGCATCACGATATGATGGCATTAGATGCCAGAATGCATGGGATCGGGAATGGGGAGAGAGTGAAATGACCTGGGGCATTGTTTGGGTTTGCTGCTCTCGACTTTGCCTGCGAGTATATGTACATCCATTATTCGCTGCCATTCCAGTTTGCTCAAAACATGAAAGCTAGGTATAGAGCGGCCCGCCTAGCCGTGAGACCTGAAGCAGTGACATGATAGATACCCTGCAGTGGTGTTGAGGCAGGATGCAATCATCAATGTGCCTTTCGTCATCGTTGCAAACACAGTGAATAAAACACTGTGTTTGTACTGTGCAATCGCCCAGTGTCGATCCTCGATCCTGAGATGGCCAAGACCGAAGGACCCACAGCACCTAAACCCCCCACCGTCGCGTCTGGTTCCTACCCACGCGTCTGAAGCAGCACAGAGGTTTGTCGTGGTGTCAAAGGGCTCTATGGATTCTCTTCGACTGGGCTCCACCGCATAACCACTCAACTCTGTATGCGAATGCTGATTACACTACGACACGTTTTGGCCCCCGACCAAGACACTCGACTACCTTCCACAAGATCTTCATTGATTTGTCGGCCCCACCATGCCGCGACTTCTGCAGCGCACCCGTCGACCCGACGCGGCGTCATCTGGACAGCAGCCGCCTGACGATGCTCCCCTCGAGCTGCCGCCCTACGAGCCGCCGTCACATCCCATGGACGAAACATTCAAGCGGAAGCTCGCAGCTCTCAACGGTAGCCGTGAGACAGACAGTGCGAGGCGCCAGTACGAAGCCCACCTCTCCAAATCGTCCACCTACCTGTTCGAGAGCGTCGGCAGCATCAATGACATTCTCTTTGCTCGCAAGCGCTCGCTCGCTCACATGATTGAGAAGCGGCGGGCCCGTGGCGAGGAGGGCACGAGTGATGTCCAGTCGTCGCTGGAGGAGTACGTGGGCCGAGCTGGATGCGACCATCACCGAGTTTGACCGACTCTTCCGAGCAAGCGCTGCGTTGGGTGATCGATTGCCCGCGCCGAACTTCGAGGTACCATCAGGCGGATGCTGGAGCAGGTTATGGGAATGGGCTAGAATGCTCAAGCGGCCGCGGCCGGGAGACCCAAGCCTCCCAAGAATAAAACGGCCGTGGCGGCTGTGCAGCGATGATCGAAGACGGCGGCGCGGCTTCCGGAGATGCAGAGGAAGAGGAGGATGAAGGCGAGACAGCCGCTGAGGATGTACCTCCATTGGCCGGCGTGAGGGAGCTGTTGGAAGCCGCCCGCAAAGCCAAGATGGACGAATACGACGCTCTGAGCCCCCACCAGCGGTATGCCACCAACAACGACTACATCTCGTTCAAAAAGAATTGGCATGATGCGCTACACCCGGAGGATCAGGTCCCCGTTCCCGATCCGTCGACCTGGTTCGACGAGCATGGGAGGCCAACCAAGGATGCCGTGGCGGATGCAAACGAGGACGACGACCTCGTGGTCGAGCGCGAAATCATCGATCTAAAGTGTCCGCTATCATTGCAGATTATGAAAGAACCCTACAGCAACCACCGGTGCAGGCACACATTTGAAAAGATGGCCATCATGGAATTCATCCAGAGTAATGGCGGCATGGCGAAATGCCCTGTCTGCTCCGAGGTACGATTCCATCAGAGGCTCTAGCCGTCGTAATCATTCACACACTAACATAGCCCTAGGACCTGCGCATCAAAGACCTGTACCTGGATGAGGTGGTTCTTCGGAAAGTCAAGCGGGCCGCCGAAGCCGCTAGGCGAGGAGTCGATGACACTTCTGATATTGAGCCCGAAGACGATGATTCTAGTATGATTGTCGGGAAATCCATCAACATCAAGAAGGAGAGAGGTCACACCCGACGCCGGATGGATGAAATCGACGCAGACGACGACTGATGTTGTTAAGCGAACGTATAAATCACCAACTCACTGTTTGGTTACCCTTCCCCTGCAGGCCCCCGAGCCAGCCCTCACCGCAATCGTACATTATCTACCAACTGACCCGCCTGTGAACGAAAACCAACGCCGACTACCCGCACCATCCGCCCTAAATTAAGTGAGGCAAGTCCCCAGAGCTGGGCGGGGAGGAGCACCCACCCGACGCTCGACTTCCCCCTCGCTTGGTCCAGTCAGGACCCTGGAATCCGTGACCCCTATTCCCGGCTGCACCCCGGCCTGATGGCCATAACTCGGAAAATCGTAACATCCGCCCTTGTATCAGTGAAAACATCTAAGACGAGCACCGGCACTTACGAGATGACGCAAGCGCTACTCTTGGCCCGTGAGGAGCCTTAATGAATACCCATACCCGTCCGACATGCCACCCATGGGGATGTTGCTCTGGTCCGATCCCGATACGTCCGAAGATAGAATCACCACGTCGCGCGGGTCTTGTCGGTACATTGGTACAGAATTGGGGGAGTAGCAACCAATGTTCTGAGCGCCGAACTGCGGGAGCCCGCATCCGTACTGGGCCATGGAGAACGCTGCACCATGCGCCAGAGCCGGGCTGGGCGAGGGCGTGATTGGAGTGTACGGATACTCCGATTTGGCGAGGCAGAGGGAACTGAAGACAGGGATTCGATCAGCCCTTGATCACCAAACCGTCGCCGGCACTGGCACCGAACTATACCTCCGAAAACCGGCTCCTGATGTCGCTACGCACATTCCGGGAGGGAACAACCCGGCTGACGTTGCGACGGCCGGAGTGGCTGCCTGCGGGCTGCCCTCATCCATATCTGGACTTTGTCGTGGAGAGGGACGCATGTCGCCTTCCGATATCGATGGCCGTCTGCTGAGACTCATGTCGCCCATGCCCCTGCGACGCGAGTACTTGTGGATTCCCCACCTGTCGAAGCGTGACCTATACGCGCGGGTGCTATACAAGACGATATCAGCTGTGGGCACCACAAGATACCTGCCGGAGCAGTATGCCTTTTCTTCCGCTCGCCCCAGTCTCGAGGATCATGCAAGGAGGGTCTGCACATACGACGCCCTGAAGCCGTATTTCTGCGCCATGAAACGCTGGACTTCATGGAGCGGCTTGTTTTGGTCCTTGTATTCGGCAGTGATGACCTCCCGGTACTTGTCCCATTGTTTCGTCATGGTGTGCGGGATTGCACGAGGGGTTGGGGGTGGCGAAGAGACCCTCACGACGTCGAGGTCCACACAAGGATTGTCAAGCTATACGACGACAATGGTGAGGCTGCTCGAGTCAGGGATAGGCGGTAAATGAAGCATTTGAGGCAAGGCTGAAGATAGCGCCAAAGTTAAGGGGGATCATCCCAACGGGAGGGCGAGCAGGGTCGAGGTATGTTGTTGATGATATAGACTATTGGTGATAGGGACATCACAATCACCGGGCGTGAGAGCAATCAAAGTGATCGTAGGTCTCTACCTAGGCGAACATACACAAGCCCTCACCCTGCCCGGAGTGTTTATGTACGGACCAACGCGCGCCCCCATCCAAGAATGAGGTGAGGCGACCAATTGACGGCCCGCAAGTCGTGGCTTCACCCAAGCTTCGGGAGGTCACTCCGGTACAAGGAGTCGGGGGAGGGCCGACAGCAGGGCTATTCCCGAGGGAGGCTAGCCGGCCGAGTCCATGGATGAGTCCGGGTGGAAGTGACTCCCTCCCTTCCGATGCTTGGCCCACAAGCGCCTCAGACGCCAACCACTCGTTTACAGCCTGCGATAACAGGGATGCAGCGCGGAAAGAAGGGCAGTCGCGGATAACCATCGGGAACGGTTAACGCAATCCCACACACGCCTTCGGCAAGAATGGACGACCCCTCATCGTCCACGTTCGACATGAGTACACGGCGCGTAGCTCTGCAGGGGACATTGCCGGCGACTTACATAAATGTCGAGTCTTTCGACCACTCCTAATGTCGTGTCACCCCCCCCCAACTTCTCTTCCCCTGCGCATGCCAACGGAACTTGGTTGGCGCTGGCGACACCAACGCATCCCACGAATTCATTCCAGCCCCAAACCCACCCCCGCCTCTCTCTCTCCGAA
>NT_165981.1:2657734-2665265 GCF_000143365.1 Chaetomium globosum CBS 148.51
GTCGAAGTTCGGACGTTTAAAATATGTGGTCACGGAAACAATATGCATCAAAATTGCCCAGATCGGTTACGGTCAGGGGGCAGGGTTTCCCCATTGAGATGACATCGATCTTGCCGGCCAAGCTTGTTCGGAATTGTGAGACCAGTCCTCATTCCCAGTTTACACACAATGTGGTTCATGGCAAACTCCACAGGAGGAAGGGTTTGATGAGCGAGAGCACGCTGGAGCAACAGAAACACGCAAGTGGCACAAATGGAGGCTTAAATTCAGTCCAAGAAACGTACATCTAGCAGTTGAACCCTTTGCACGAGCGTGCAAACGCCCTCCTTTAAGAGACTTGCTGGCCGGCGGGCCAGTCTGGCCGCGGTCAGTCCCGTTGAACGTAGATCAATGCTGAGTGGTGGGGGGGAAGAGAGGGGGAGGGTGGGAAGGATGCTTGGTGAGTGGGTGGGCTTGACCCCAAATCTTGGGGCTTACCATGCACGCCGTTTTGAATGCGTCCCTCCCCTCTTTCTGCCACGCGGTTCTTAGCTTGTTCTTTTAAAACCCTTATTTGTTCTTTTGGGTGAGGAGAGGAGGCGGGTTGTTCGGCGAGCCTCCTTTTTCTGTCAACTCACATGCACAGTCATGCCCGTCGCAGCACGTCACACCATGCTGACTCGGTTCGAGTGTTAAGAACTAGAGGAGATATGCTGTCGAAGGGGTGCATACAGACGAACCGGGCGGTCTAGACTCAGGTCGGCAAAGGAAGACAGCCCTATTGCTGACTGGCGGCCCCCTGATACCACCGGCTACAAGTGCCGGCTCGCTTCCTTTTGGTGTTGTCAGTCACATCGACCACCAATTGCAACCAATTCTCCTTGATTGCCAACTCCCTCACAGGGCAATTGTAAAACAGATGACAGCACACCTGCGATGCTAGATGACTCTCAGAAACCACGTGGCGAGCGCCTGTGTCTCAGCAGTAGTGGAACCCCTGATTCACAAGAAAGCAAGGCGAGTCGTCAGCCACGGCTGGCGCCGCGTTCCATTGCCCGGCTGGCATGTTAGTTCATGACGGCGTTGTCAAAGCCGACGGGCTCATACCCGGCCTCCTCCCCGGGCCCGAACGGGTTCAATCCTACCCTTTCCCTCCCTAGTGCCAGCTATCCCCGGGGCCCGACCGACGGAGGAGCCACCCCCTTAATGATATCGTTCCCTTTCCTTGGCCTGGCTGCTTACAAGACCGGGAGTGTGTGCGTGTGGCTTGAGCTCGGACCAGTAGTTTCCGTATGCCCCTGCAGCAATCGTTCTCTGTGGTGACCTCCATTACACGCGGCTATGCCTAAGTCTCTCACCGATTTTCCAGGACTCAACCGCCCCCCATTTCAGGATGGTGTAGTTAAGTCTCAAGGATACCGGTGGTCGCCACTCCCTACCTACCGGAACCTTTGAGGATTGAGTTCTTGCCCAGAGCTCACGACGAGAAGAATGGAGTCTGGCCTCGAAAGTGCTGGATCAAGGTTGTCTTGCGTTCCTCATATTCAGCATGGCACCTCAAAATCGCCTTCATGGCACTATTGCGAACGACCAGCACCCAGCCCTTGGAAGGCGACCAAAAGGACGAAAAGATTTGCAGAACCTCTGCCGCCGTATTGACTGTCGCCGAATACGACTTCTGGATGACACAGTGACCGAGACTATCCTGAAGTTTGATTCCGGTCCGCAAGGGACCGAGCTGGGCGTTTAAGACCGGGACACAAACCACATATAAACAACAAATACATCTCTGTCATTGACCGTCTTTGGGTTGACACCCGGTCAGACCCGCTCCGGCACGATTCCGGGTTTCGATGGCGGTAGTGGTATACCGGCGAGGGAGCTATTTGCAATCAAGAACGCAGACGAGCTTGACGGCCACTCTGTTTACACACTGCTCCTCCACGGCGACGAGTTGCTATACGTCTACAGCGACCGTACTACGGCCCCCCGTATACGGAGGTACTGGAACAGGAGTTACAGGACTGGAGCTATTCCATCCGCAGCACCAAATCCAACATGTTGTAACTATCCAGTCGCGGCCGTTATCTCGCAAAACCCATACCAAATAATCCAAGCCGGCCAAGAGAACAACTCCAACCCCCTACACGGAATCCTCCCCAAATACCACCCGAACGGCACGCTCGAAACCATACTCGAATTCCATATCCCGGACTTGATGCGCGCTGGCGCCAGTGGCCTTGCTGAATAGATGGCGTCAGCCCTTGCTGGGATACACCAAGGCGGGCTCGGTCATGGATCTCTCTCCGCGACGCTATTGCGGCTTTGCCTGGTTGGACTACCCTTCTCCCGCCTTTTGGCATTCATCCTAGTAGACCTAGCCGGAAGACCGCCCTCTGTCCCCCGCCCCGGAGGCGAAATTAGCAGGCTTGCTAGTCGGTCGGGTAACAAAATATTGTGGTTGTAGAAAGTTATATACGACCTATGACACCAAACACACCCATTTTGTAAACGGCGTCGCTGGAGAGGCTCCGTAGAGGATGATCGGGGACCCCGCAACCGTTATACAAGGGCGCATAGCGTCAGGAGTAGAGCCCTCCATACTCTCTTGGAGGGCACGGTGGGCTCTCGACCAAGGACTCAAAGCCACAGGACCGTTACCTGCGGTTGCGGACATCACTCACTCGCCAAAGAAGATGAGAAACCAAGCAGAGCATGTATCCAATTTCTCCTGCTCGCCTCGCCACATTAAGGGAGTATGAAGTTTGCTACCAAAACAAATATAAGAAAGCAAAAGAATATAGCCCGCCACACCAACTTACAACCAACCAACAACAACAACAAAAAACACCCAATATCATCTAAATCATACCCAACCCGACCTACCACCCCATAACGACTACTACCTCCTTCCCCACCGACCACCTACTCAGCCGGAGCAGCAGCAGTAGCAGGGACATCCGCACTCGCCTTCTTATCGATGGACGCGCCAGTTGCCGACACAGGCGTAGCCGCACCACTGCCGGCAACAGGCGAAGCCACCGCAACGGGGCTCGCCACGGTCTCACCCCCCGTGATGCCCGTCTCCTGCGGCGAGGGCGGGATGCTGCCCGCTGGGACCGCCACGACCGGCTTGGGCTTCTCGGACGACCCGGAACCGCCGGACGCAGAGGCGGCGGCCAGGCTCATGCTGCCGGCGGGGCTGGTTGGGCTGGTGGGGCTGGACAGGGCGGAGGCGGGCCCCGTGGCGCCGGCGGCGCCGCGGATGACGTTGAACCACTTCTCGGCCTCGGCGGGGGAGTGGGCCTTGAAGGCAAGCTCCGAGGTGCCGGCGAGGCGGCCGCCCATGCCGCCGGAGCGGTCCTTGCCCTTGACGTTGAACTTGTCGCCGCTGGGGGCGCCGATGACGGCGTCGGGTAGGTAGATGGATAGCTCTGGGACGGGGTCGCGCCGCACGTTGTCGTCGTCCTTGAACTCGTGCAGGAACTTGCAGGGGGTGATGACGTAGTAGCCCGTCGTGTAGCCCCATGAGAGCTTGTTGCGGCTCTTGCGTTCTAGCGAGCCCTCGAGGAGTGGCTTGGTCGATGGGTGGCCCATGTTGGGGAACTGGATCGCCTCCACCGTCCGTGGTGGGTCCGACGCGTTGATGAGCTTGTCAGCCGACCGCTTGACGAACGCCTTCCACTCGAAGTCGAGCGGCACGCTCTGCGCCGCCCCCAGCATGTCTGTGCAGCCTGCCTTGAGCCTGGCCACCGTGAAACCGTGAGTCTCATGGCTGTGCACACTGATGATGTGGCGCTCGAAGTCTCGAGTGTCTGCACGCGACGAGTCGTGTGCTGGTGTCTCTTCAATCACTGCTTGGAGAGCGATGCACACGCCGCGCGAGATGACGTACGGGTCTCCGAGGGGTTGTGCTTGCCGCCGGTGGCTTCGAACGAGGCCGTGTGCTGGCCGAGCAGCTCGATGTGCTTCTGGGTGGTGTTGCGCGCCTTCTCGACCTCCTTGGCGCTCTTCTCGGCGCCGTGGGCCAGCTCCTTAGCCTTGTGCTTGATCTCCTTATGCAAGCGCTCGACGATCGGCAGGGCTGAGCCCTTGATGTTCTTTTCGGTTTCGAGGTTGGTGTTGATGAGAGCCTGGGTGTTGACACGCATGTTCTCGAAGAAGCCCGCGACACCGCCGAGGCTCTGGTCGAAGTGCTGCCCCTCCCTAAGGGGCTTCGAGATGGTCTGATCCCGGGTCAGTAGGGGCCCGCGAGAGCGTCTGGACAGACCAAATGCACCTTCAACACCCGTTCATACTCCTTTGCCTGCGCCTTGTGGATCTTCTCGACGGCCTCCATGTACTCCTCCAGGTAGACGACGGCATGCTTCCACGCCTGCAGCCTCTCGGTGAGGAGGCCGGCGGTCTAATTGTACGTCAGATACAGCCCAAGATATTGCTCCACACTCAATCACACCTACGGTGTTCGGATCCGTCTCGGGAACAGCCTCGTCGCTAGCTATGCTAGCCATCGTCGTCTGCCTCGATGGGGCGGCCGAGACCTGGGGGGACGCCATGTCTGCGGATTTCCGTTTATCTCTGCGAATACTAGTAAACCGTTTCATTGTGTGAGTATGTGAACTTTTCAAGATTCCAACTGGCTTGGTGGTGCGGTCTTGGTGTTTTGGGTATCTATGCAATGCCCAACTCGAGCAGCAACGATCAAGGGGTAAAAAAAGTAGTTCATCCCAAGAGGAGGTCGCGATCGAACTTACTTTAACTAGACTTATTCAACCAATGCTAATCAATGAGGTCATACAATTCGAAACACACCAAAAACAAACACCCAAAGCAGGTTGGGCAGAACGACAATCCAATAATCAGTTAGCACCTTTTAAGCACCATACGGACGATGTTCGGCGACCCAGCTAGATCGATTGTGGGGGGAACAACCAGATCCGGGAGCAGAAGCGCTGTCGTTGGGCCATGCCAAGCTCCCGCGCTGAACCCCTCTCTCTCAACCCGCACGCTTTGGGCTCTGGGTCAGTCGAAAGCCCCGCTAAAAAGTTAGTGCCAAGGCCATCTTCAACCCTTGTCCCATCACAGCAATCCCTGAGACGATCAACATTGGCCAGCTTCAGGCCATGACGTAACAACAGCCGGGACAGCAGCGGGACCCAAGACCATGTCCAGCTGGCAAAGCGTCGCTCCGCGGAAGATGTGTTGTGAGACGGGTCTCGAACTGTTAGTCCGTCGTCGGAGATGTTGCGAGAGATGGACTTGTGTCTGTTGTTTTAGACTGAGGCGACGGAGTTGTTATTTTGTTTTTTTTTCAAGGGTCTTGCTTGCAATGACGTCGATGGCTATTTCGGCAAAAGCAAGGGTCTTACACAGGAGCAACAACACCATCAACCCCCTGAAACTCTTGCATGGAGTGATCGGTGATCAAATCACGGTGGGCGGCCTCAACCTCGACGGCGTTTCAAACCCTCGGATCTCACCCTGCAGTCAATCAGCCACCCAAGAGTATCGAGGTACCTCAATGTACCTCCACGCCTTCTCAGCTTACTCGGGCTGTGCGCCTTGGTCCCGCAGGAAAATGGCACCCTCGCATTCAACCACTCGTTTGCGACGCCGGGATGTGTTGGTAGGAGCGAAGATGATGTAAACCTCTATTAGGACGTGCCCGATGACCGGGTTTGTTATGGGGTATCAAGGAAAATACTAAGGAGGAAAAAGAACAGAGCGAAAACCATCCTACCCGCCAGTAACAAAGCCCACCGTATCCCGTCCCTTCTTTTTTTCATGTCCCCGTTACCAATCTAAGAGCCCATTAACCGAAGAAAAACCAACCTAAAAACCACCGTCGACCCCCAAGAAAACTCCGGTCATGCTACGTCATGTGAAACAAAAGAAAAGGAGAAAAGAAACAATACAACTAATAATACACACCGACACGTGGCTGTGAACAGGTATCGCCTAATCAGCCGCCCCCACGAAGAAGCGGAAGACGGTCCGCTCTACCCTACCCACTATGTGCCTGAAGCAAGTGTAGTCGGCGTCCCTCGTCCCCTTCCCCAACAATGCTGCGGACGGTTTGAAGCAAACCGGACGAGAACTGTCGCCGATGGGGCATAGTTGGCCTGCGGTTCGTACCCGGCGGGCTGGGCTCCCTTGAGGCGGGCGCAGTAACCGGGGCCGAGGCCGGAGCCGGTGCCGGTCCCAGGGTTGGGACCGATTCCTGTGTGGCTCCGAGGGCGGGTTCTAAACTGTCGGCTATTGGTGTGATCGGCGTCAGCCGAGGGGTACCCGGCGGCGAGCTTGGTGCGCTCAGCGCCGCTTCGTAGTCTGGGAGTCCCAACACTTCCGAGATCAATGGCCTGACGGGAGTCCTGACAGCAGTCTGGTAACTCGGTACTTTGGACAGTTCCGTGATCTCTGGGAAGTCGAGGTGCTCGGGGGGCGTGTTGGAACCCGAGTGCCCATCGTTGCTGTTGTGCCGAGTGAGCGGCGTTGACGCTGGGGGCGATCCCTGGGCTTCGTCGCCGGGGTGCGGTGAACTGTCGTTCCTCCACGCCGCCCCTGCCCCGGAAAGGTTCGAGTTCCAGGACATGTTCCTATGGCGCTCCTCCAAGGACATGTTGTGCAGCCTATGCGCAAGCAGGTCCGGTTGGATTGCCGCACCCTGGAGCAGCGCTGGAAGGTTGTCGGTTGACCCTGCCCTCGAATGACCGCGGAAAGGGCTACTAACCCCTGACCGGCCGCCAATGGGTGAGTTGAGGCTGATAGGGTCAATATCGTCATACAACTGGTCTAGGCGATGGTGCTCGTAAGCTGGCGGCGCGATAGCACCCACTTCTCGGGACGTGCCGGTGGGTAGTTGTCGTACGAGGTCGCCGTTTTCGTCAAGCGGCATGTTGGGCGAGATGAATATCGACACGGGCAACGTCGCACGCAGTTCTGAAACGTGGCCGTCAGGGTTATTGAGCGCCACCACGAGCTTCAACTTGTGCCGAATCTTGATCCCCTTGGCGTTCACGTCCTGGAGACACTTGGTCAACTTCTTAGGCAAGTTCAGGGATGTGTTGACCACCCAGCCCTCCTGGCCTTCCCAGCCTTCGGAGCCGCTATCCTGTATCACATCCTGCCAGTGCTCCTCCCTCGTGACCGATATTGTCCACGAATCAATCGTCCTCTCCTTTTTGTGCTCCCTCACATTATGGCTCGGCGCCGAGTGCAGAATGATGTCGTGGATCTCGACAAATGGATCTTGATGTCGCCGAGATCAAAAACTATGAGACGGGGGGGTGACCCTCAACTCCACCGGGATGCCGCTGCAAAAAACGACTGCCCTTATGGAGTACACTGAATGAAGTACACAAATTTATTGGGGCCAGATGTTCTCAATGCTCATGGCGTGGAGAAATTCGAGTGCCGTTGCTTCCTGAGTTCGTATGATTCGCAGCTGCTTGTATGCGTGGATGTCGTGCACCCGCTTTCCTCGTGCTTCTTGTTTCTTTGATCTTGTACCTGATGTCTACTTTCACGTACATCCACGCACTCTCGGTGGGAG
>NT_165981.1:2665365-2732416 GCF_000143365.1 Chaetomium globosum CBS 148.51
GCACCTATCCCTTCGAACAGAGCCCATCGATGGTCGAGAAACGGCACAGTCTTGTCGACTTTGTGGATAGATATCCCAGAGCTGTTACTTTCGCCTCGGTCCAGCTGCAGAAACATTAGCATTTTCCGAGAGACCTTCGTTCAAGCAAACGCAGCAACGTACGCATAGTGAGCAGTCCCTATTAGCTTTAAATGAATGTCTTCAAGCCTGAGCGGCGAGGACAGGCAAAGCACGACTGTGCCTTTGAGTAGTTGGCCCGAGGCCTCATGATCGTTGCCCCGAAACACAATAAAATCGTTCTCGAGCCTGTCGTTGACACATTTGCATGGTCAGCATGCGAACGGAGTTACGTGCTGGCAGCCAGCCGTACAAATAACTTTACGACTTACCGGATCTCGAAGAGGGTATATCTCCCGGTCACCGCAGTGAAGGGATTAAAGGACCGCATGGTCGAGGTTGCAGGTGGGGGGTCGTGGTGACGATGGTGGCGATGATTCGACGAGTAGGAAGAGATAGGGGGGGTCCACGGGGGGACCTAAGGGATACTTGGTTCATATGTAAAAAAAGGTAGGAGGGTGCGTGATTGCGGGATGCACGGGCTGAAGAGAGAAAATTGATGATCCAAAGAGACGGGAACCGTCAAGGTGGCGTGGCATGGCATGTGCAGGGTTCCCACGGCAAGCAAGGCCCAGCCCATGCCTGCCTTCCCATGTCACCCATCGGATAAGCAAGGATGCTCTGGGCATTACGAGATGGGCCACATTAATAGCTGCTCACCGCCCGGTACTTCCGGTACTGCGGGCAGTGTGCTAGCGACTTTGCTGCGTCCCCAAGGAACTTGGTAACCCCGCGGCACGGTGCTAGGCGTACCAGGCAACGCATAGAAGAGACGACCGAAGCGGCTGAGAGGCGGGAGGCTACACGACGCCCCCAACTTGTAACTTAGCGCTTGGAATGCTGTCTTCGCCAACACCGAGCACTCGAATATACGCAATACTTGGGTTGCTCATCGTGCCCGGGTCGTTAGTCACACTTCACACAAGTCACTTGGCGGGAAAGTGGGGGCCATCTGCCAGAAACGAAGTTCAGCAAAGCAAAGCAAGAAGAAAAATAAGAAAAAAATGAGAAAAAGCCGCCAGCCCCACCAGCAAGGCAGCTTTGGCGGTGGGGTACGAAGTATCAGGCGAGCGATTCAGCGTGGGGTTTCATTTTTGGATCTGCTTGTCGCAAAGGCAGGGCTGTGGTGCAGTTGGGGGCTCCGATTGGGCAATTCACCAGCTTGGCCGCTGACGGAAACACTCGAGGCCAACGGACTCAGCAGCATGGAGGGGCACAGCAAACAACATTGCGCAGCGCGTTCCTGATACTTTTCAGCTTTGATGAGTATCCGGTGACCTGAACAGTTGGCAGATCCGGAGCAAGGGGGTCCGGAAAAGCACCTCTATGTAATACATAAGAACATCGAAGTCAGGTACCTCGCTGACGTTGACACTGATTGCTCATTTTGGGCGCAGTTTTATGATTCGTTTTGGGTTGGGTTTTGGTTCAGGCCAGGGTCCAGGAACACATCCGGTCCCACTTAAAAAGTCTAGAAGGCCGCCCGACTTGGCTGATCGATCAGTCATCACTTCAATCTTTCCCATCCGATCTTATCACTCAATTACCAGTTTTTGTTCATCCGGATGGACTTAAACGCCCCTCCCAGGTTCGGACGACCGTATGGAACACCTGGTTCCCTATCGGACGTTAAAAATCTTTTCATGAAATTTGACAATCAGCGATCCACGGGAAAGCGGACACGGGCAGCGTCCAGGGGTCTGGACTGCCGAACGAACTTTGCGAACGAGCCCCCAAATGCGACCGTGATCCACCAACTTCAAAGCCAAAAAGCAGCAAAATCGAGCAAAACTGCATTGCTTTGGTGGATACCCGCCGAACCTGACACAAGGCTTATCAGGATGATCGCCGGTAGATGCCGAGTTCCCGTCGCCTTCCCGTCGCCAGTGATCCGCTGAACAAGTGGTAATTCCCGGTGCTTGCCACATCTTGCCGTCACAGAGACATCATACAACTCTGGATGCCGTCAACAGCATCAAGGGTAATTACGCGCTGTTCCCCCTTCAACTGGGATTATACAATCCCAGAGTCCTGCAACCATTGGTTTAGGAACCTGTTTTGGAACCCGCCGATATCTGTATCATGGTATCACTCACATCACCGATCCCGCACGCCGACGATCGGATACTGCCCCGACCACCGCCATTGGTTCGTTCACCTCGCTCACTCTCGTCATCGCGAGGGCCTGGAACGGGCCCCGATATCAAGAGAAAAACCCCTCTTTGACTCACCGCAAGACACAGCTGGGATCGGACCCAGTTGGTTGTCAACCTTGAAACACGTTGGCGAATTGCGCCATATTCGCCTAAAAAAATCTCACATTTTCTTTTCGGCCCCTTCCTCCCGCTTCATGGGACGGCAGGGGACCATCAAAAATGTCAACGGTGAAGTGGTGTCGCCGACTCTTTCGGAAAGCGTCCGGCATCCCTTGCATATCATGGTCCACCAGGGTGCCGTTGAACTCGGAGGTGCATGCACACCATCTCAACCCATGCCATATGCCGCATAACCACCATGATAAACTTATCACCCTGGGTCCACAAAATCGTCAAACATGACACTCACACCTCCAGCCCTATCGGAATCCGACCGAGCAACTCGGTTTTCTCCCGCAAAACCGAGCCGAGGGAGACCAAACAAAATAGTTACACCGGCAACATGACCTTCCCCTCAGCGCATGTGCAAACTACCTCCGTCGCCACCCGACGTCAACAGACACACACACAACCGACTTGGTCTCGGCCCTCGGGTGTTCAATACCCGAGGGGTCGTCCCAAAGCCCCTGCAGGCACCGTACCACACATGCTCGGCAGCCGGACGACGCAATCTGAATCCCTGTTGCTGGGCTGCATATGCAGGCTCGGCAGGACAAGCAGTTCGGCCGAGCCAAGAGAGCAAGGGTGGGTGAAGTTGAGACCTGACAACCCTGAAATACCTGATGCCCGCCAGCCAACAACAACGCCCAACGCCGGTTCGTGCCATCATGGTGTGTTTTGGTGAAAACAATGACTCAGGAAACATGCCACTACCCCATCCCCCGCCACCAACTGTGACCTGCCGTGTTGGTGGGCAATTGAACGACGTGACGTGACTGGCTCGGGGGTGCTGGTGGTGATGATGATGGATCACATTATGCCGCCGGCTTGCACGCCTTGTGGTACGCGGCGTGGGAGAAAAATGTGAGAAGTGAGGGCATCGTCTCATCCAAGCATCCGTTCATGACGGTGATGCGTCTATCTCGTCTATAGTGAATACGGCGGTTCGAGGCAACATGGGTTCCAGCTGATCACAATCATGTCTCGGATAGATGAAGTTTGCGGTCCAAGTAACGAGCAAAACAAGGAAGCACTATCAACCCAACCGACAGTAGCCGTGAGGTGGAAAGTCTACTCGCCGAACCTGAATGCGGAAAAGGGCTTGTGCTATGGGCCCGACCCGTTACCTGGTAGTTCCCACTCCGCCTGCCGGAGCGACGGTACCCAGGGACAACCATGACCCGGCTGTCGAGCCCCAGAGCGCAACAGTCTCGTTACACCACGGAGGGGGAAATGAAGACCAAGTCCGCTGATTGTGAATATATTCTGTATGGTAAGTAGACGACGCTGCACGGCCTCAGTCATCCCTCTCCCAATCCAAGACGCTGCAGATATCCTACTCCTAGCAATCATCCAATCACCTATCCAATCCCAATGCAGCATGTCGACGACCGCCACAGACTTCATACCAAGAATTAAAGATCCTCCTTCTTCTCCTCCAACTGCTGCGCCAGCTCCGACGGCCTCGTCCAAGTCCGAATATGCCCTAGATTACCTCGTTAGCTCAGTCTCCCATCCCCCACTGATCACTCAAGATACATACCCGTCTTGCAACTTGTGATAATCGCATCAGGCGTAAATCCCAACCAGCACAGCACATCATCATCGACGGTTTTGCTCTGTCCCAGATCACATAATATCAGCACCACCCAAAAACACTTCCCTAAACCCAGAACAAACATACCAAAACCGGCGGCAACGTCGCCGTGGTAGCCCTCGGCGCAACAGGATGCGGCAGCACCTTCTCCTTCTCGCCATCCGCAAGCACGACGCCCGCCGACGAGAGATTCGAGTCGGACCGCAACCTCCCGCTGCCGCTCGTCCCCGCCGTCGCGGCCGTCTCGGCGCGGTGCAGCAGCGGGATGGCGCCCGGGCGCGACGAGATGGACCCCCGCTGTCGGACCGAAGCCTATTCGTCGTGTAATCGCGCCGTCAGCACAAACAACCGGCCACACAAAACCCAACACACACGAACAAGGAGAGAGAGAGAGAGAGAAAAAGTTCACATACCGCCCTCGGCCGATGCAGCATGCCGACGCTAAAATCCCACAGACAGATCCTGCCGTCCTCACCCACGCTGCCAAAGCGGTAGTTGCGCTCGTCGCAGCGCCAGGGGTCGAAGGCGACCGACGTCACCCACGAGTGGTGGCCCTGGCAGCGGGCGACGAGCGCGGGGGCCTCGGATGGGCACCAGATGGAGATGAGGTCGTCCTGCCCGCCCGTCACCACGTACTTGCCGTCGGGCGACCAGCACACGCAGCTGAGGCCGCCGTAGTAGGCGTAGTGGAGGTCGAGGAGTCTGGTTTGGTGAGTTGGCTGGTTGGTGTTGGGTGAGGTTGGGGAGTGGGGGTACGGACTCTTCTTTGAGGTAATCTATGATCCTGAGGGTGCCGTCCTCGGATACCACGGCTAGGTGTTGGCTGTCTGGGGAGAAGGCGAAGGCGTTGATGCGATGGTTGGAGAGTTTCCACACCGACACCGGGTTGAGCTTTTGGTTTTTCGAATGGACTGACTTGTGGACATAGATTTGCGACGTGTAGCACACCTTGCCAGTACCGTTGGTCTCGGCGCTGGACCGGGGATTGCCCTCGCTCTCCTGGGTGAAGACACTATCCTCCTTCTCCTTGTCGTATACTACTAACGTACCGTCCATGTGGGCAGCGAGGAAGAGGTTCTCGGACCCCGGGATCCACTCAATTTGCGACACGGGCGTGCCGTTGATGGCAGACTATGAACGTTAGCCGTGCGTTGGGCTTGCGGATTGAAGCGCATACATTCTTATTCAGCCTGGTGTACCGTTGTGTGATGGGCTCCCACCAAATGACCTCGCCGGTGGAAAAACCCATGACCACGTCAATATGCGACGGGCTCTTGGTCAGCTTATTAACGTCATGGCATAGGCAGTGAGCCCTGGTGAATAGAATCTTGGTCAAGTACTCGGCCTGGAAACAGTCAACATGCGCGCCTCTATTCAGGCCCTCGGACCCCTCACCTTCGCCGGGGAAGACAGGTCCAGCCATTGGAAGGCGCGGTTGATGTTCGCAAAGGCAAACAAGCCATCTCGTGCCCGTTCTTGCAGCCGTTTGGGCAACGTCTCATGGTTGATCACTCTCGAGATGAAAGACGAGTTGCTCTTGGTCATGTTGTTCTTGGGCTTGCGCCGCTTGCTTGGATCTTTCTGGGCTACCGGCGCGAGGAGAGTGTTGCCCTCGCCAAACGCCGGCGTGTTGGTGTTCGCTCTGGCCAGCTGATGGCCCTCGGTAGAGCTGATACGGCCGGCATCACTGCTGCTCTCGCGCACATCAGTCGACGACTGACTCTCGTCCTGGTTCTCCTGTATGCTCCCCTGTGCGCCATCGGATCGCGAACTCGTTCGGTAGACGGCAGGCGACTGCGGGTTGACGTCGAGGTTTAATAGGGTAAGTCGGGTGCCGGCGGTCGCGGGCTGGGGGGCTGTCGCGAGGGGATTCGGATTGACCAACGGGGCTTCGGAGGGGTGTGGTGGAGGGGTCGCAAGATGCAGATCATCCTTTAACACATATAACCCTGGTAGAGTTAGGGTCGGCCCAGCAATGCAGTTCTGTGATTTATGGGGAATCATACCCTCGCCGACTAGGAACTGGTACTCGGGCCCCGAGGGGTTACTGAGGACGTTGTTTGTCTCGATCATCGGCATTGGTGTGCCCGCGGGGAGGCCATTGTATCCTGTGCCCGATGGGTACCTCGGCGGGGGTGGAAGAACACTACGAGAAAGCAAAACCGTCAGCCACCGCCGGGCCATGGCGCAAACCGTCCCAAGGAAGTTGCAGCCATTTTCTTTGATCCCATTTCAATTCTTACAACATGGTGGCTGCGGGGTGTCGGGAGCTATACAAAGCGCCAAGACGGTTGAATGATTCGGTCAGACAGCAAGGAACTTTGTACTCGGGAAGGGTGTCGTTGAGTAACATGAGTGTATACAGATATAGGTATGTCGTGCGGGTTGAGGTTGAATAGGTGTCGCAGACATCGCCGGTTCCATACGCTCCGCAGCAACCGACGAGCCGTTCGACGGCGCGTTGTAACATCGAATGGTCCGGATTAGGAGCCAAGGGACATGCGACAGGGGAATGCATCCTGGGAGCTGGCCTGTCCAGGATCGACGGTACGGCGGGGACGGTGTGGGGTATGTAGGGAGTTCGTTCGCGGGACATTCACTTGCCTGAGCTCGCCTCATGTCAAATGAACAGGAGACCGCCTATGGGCGCTTCCACAACCACTCCCAGAGACGAACATAATTTAGGTGCTAGGGGCGCTCAACCTTCTCATGGCCCCCCAAACACCGGCGGTGTGATGAAATCCCCTACTCATGGAAGCTGAACATTGTTGGGAGACCACACGAAGCATTGGATGCTCAGACATGCATCGTAAGCACAGTCTGAATCGTTGGATGAAGTCCATTTGTATACAACTTTCGAGGGGGCCTGCTATCCTAGTTGGCGGACCAGTGTCGGTGTTCAAGCTGTGATGCATCCAATAACAGTTTTAAAATACTTCGTCATTGCCGCCATTCGCCTAATGGTATCCAGTATCGTAGCAATTGCATTGTTCAATCTCGGGGTAGGTTGTTGCTTGTTGGGGCCACCACGTTCAGTACACCGTATACACACGGTACCGAGTATGGGCGTGGGGGATGAGCCCAATGCAACCTGCAGCATGAGCTGTTTGAGGGCGTCAAGTTGCGGGGCTTCAGGAGCTAACATCCGAAAAAGGACGCCAGCTGGCGACCTGAACTCATCATCGAAGTCTGTCAACCCGCAAAGCGAGCTATGATTTGATCCAACCCACGTTTACCGCCTTGATTGTTCGCCCCCCGCAAATTTGATTTATTCGCTTGTGCACTGCTAGCTTCTCCCCAATCTCGGTTTCCAGAACCATGGCATCACCTTGAGGAAGAACAGGAGCAACGAGAAGACTGTGAATGCCCACAATGACTACAGGTATGACGAACCCCACGGTTTCTCCCCCCAACCTCCAAATTTAGCTGACCGGCCGCAGCTGTTAGGATTTGCGTCTGCGGCGATGAGGGGACGGGCAAATCAAGCCTCATCGCCTCGCTCGTAAAGGACGCCTTCGTCTCCAACAAGATCCAAACCGTTCTGCCCCAGGTCACCATCCCCCCAACCACCGGCACCCCCGAGAATGTCGTGACCACCATCGTCGATACATCCGCCCGCCCCCAAGACCGAACGACTCTGCGCAAGGAGATTCGAAAATGCAACGTGATCCTGCTGGTCTACGCGGACCACTACAGCTACGAACGCGTGGCCCTGTTCTGGATGCCCTACTTCCGCTCGCTCGGGGTCAACGTTCCAGTCGTGTTGTGCGCCAACAAGTCGGATCTCGCAGGGTCAGGAAGCACACCTCAGGTGGTCGAGGAAGAGATGCTGCCGGTCATGGCCGAGTTTAGAGAAATCGACTCTTGCATCCGTACGAGCGCCAAGGACCAACATAACGTCATCGAAGTCTTCTACCTGTGCCAAAAGGCCGTCACCCACCCGATTGCACCGCTGTATGACCACAAGGAAGGGCAGTTGAAGCCCGCATGCATGGCTGCGTTGAAAAGGGTCTTCTACCTGTGTGACAAGGACCAGGACGGTTATCTGAACGACCAGGAGATGCACGATTTCCAGGTCAAGTCGTTCGGCAAGCCCTTGTCTCCCACCGAACTACACAACATCAAGGCGGCCGTTAATAAGGCGGCCCCGACGTCCAATACCGAAAACGGTCTTGACTTGTACGCATTTTTGCAGCTGAACAAACTGTACGCGGAAAAAGGGCGCCACGAGACGATATGGATTATCCTCAGGAAACACCATTACACAGACAGCCTGAGCTTAGAGGACGGCTTCCTCCGTCCGCGGTTCGAGGTGCCAGACTATGCCTCTGCAGAACTCAGCCCAGCAGGGTATCGCTTCTTTATGGATTTATTCTTGACATTCGACAAGGATAGTGATGGCGGACTCAACGACCAGGAACTCGCGGCGCTGTTTGCGCCCACCCCTGGGCTACCACACTCCTGGATGGAAACATCATTCCCCTCATCCACTGTCCGGAACGAGGCCGGTCACATCACACTGCAGGGATGGCTTGCGCAATGGAGCATGACAACCTTCCTGGAACCCAAGACTACTCTCGAATACCTTGCTTATCTCGGATTTGAGGGACCCAACTCGTGGGACTCGACAACCGCTGCCCTCAAGGTAACCAAGCCGCGAAAGCGGAGGCGGAGGCCGGGCCGTGTCGAGCGCAACGTCGTCCTTTGCTACCTCATCGGCTCCGCCGGGTCCGGCAAGTCCTCGCTCCTCGACGCTTTCCTCAATCGCCCCTTCGACTCGCTCTACCACCCAACCATCAAACCCCGCCGCGCCGTCAACAGCGTCGAGCTGCACGGCGGCAAGCAGTGCTACCTGATCCTCGAAGAACTGGGCGAGCTGGAGCCTGCCATTCTCGAAAACCAAGCCAAGCTCGACGCGTGCGACCTGATCTGCTACGCGTACGACTCGTCGGAGCCCGACTCCTTCACGCACGTGGTGGAGCTGCGCAAGCGGTACCCGCAGCTCGACGAGCTGCCCGCCATCTACACGGCGCTCAAGGCCGACCGCGACAAGACCACCCAGCGCAGCGAGCTGCAGCCCGACGCCTACACCGCCGCGCTCAACATGTCCGCCCCGCTGCACGTCAGCGTCACCTGGCACAGCATCAGTGAGCTGTTCGTCGCCTTTGCCGAGGCCGCTACTAACCCCAGCACCGCCTTCCCCAAGTCAGAGGAACCGCCGGATCACACCAGCCTTTACATGGCGCTCGGAGCTACGTCCTGCGCAGCGCTGGCCGTGTTTATGATCTGGCGGCGCTCGACGAGCTCTATGTAGGGTGTAGGGCGTCGAACGAGGTGGTGGACTTGAGGAGTGGGAAGGCCGCAGAGAAAGAGGTCGGATAGGGGCGTGGAGGTGAAGCTCGGTAGGCTACATACAGGTTACAGGAGAGAAAGAGAGGTGCATTCGGCGGAGTCTTTATTTATTTACTTTTTGGATTGGTCGGGTGGACGGGTTTTGTTAAAGAGGGGTGTTGTTTTTCGGTTGATATCTTTTCGCAGATATCTGGCCCGCAGACCTCCCCGGGCCATCTAGGAGGTCGGAGGGGGAATATGATACCCACACAGGCTTTTCTTTCCTCTTTAACCTGTAGTAAGCGGAGTGTTTTTAGTGTCTAATCGTACTTGTAATACCCGTTGATCCCGCTCGGCATTCACCTGTTGCTGGGGGAAATTTCATGGAGGAGCAGGTTGTCCAGCATATCCGAGCACCGGAACGGAGAAGAAGTATGGTGCTTTTATCATTTCAATTGTGGAGGATCCTCGCCGATCGAAAGGCATGGAAACAGCCCCTTCGCGTGTAATGCGCGGTGACAGGCGGAACTCCCTTCGAACTCCGGCCTGTTTTCGTATCGAGCACCTTTTTATCTCCCAAGAATAGAGCCCCGAAATCAAGCGCCGAGTTCAGTCGGCTCTTTCCTCGAAGGCCTACGGAAAAACCAGATGGGAAACTTGTCAGAGTATGAACCTCCGAAGGGTTATTATACCCGATAGAAACAGAACGCCACATAAAACCCGGCCGCCTCCATCTCCTCCTCGCTAACCAGCAGCTTACCCGACGAGCGGTCCCGCACGCCCATGCGCTCGCTCAGGGCGCCCAGCTCGCGGTCGTCCTTCTCCGTTTCCCACACCTCGGCGAACGGCTTGTGGTACTGCAACTCTAGATTGTAATCCTCGGCCAATGCGCGGAACGCCTCCCACGGCACCACGTACTCGGGCACCTCCTCGACGGCCTCGTGCAGGAAGAAATTGTACTTCCACCCGAAGGGCGGGCGGAATATCCCGTCGGACGGGGTCGGACCCGGGAAGCGCACCCGGTAGATGTCGTTGCCCCATGAGGCTGTCTCTTCGGCCTCGCCTTCCTCTTTTTCATCTTCTGCTTCGCCTTCTTCGAGTTCGCCGTCGTCTTTTGGTGAGGAGGGTTCGGGTGTGGTGTTGGACGGAGCTGGTTCGGATGCCGGTTTTTCGGTTGAGGCAGCGGCAGCGGCCTTGGCTTTCTTCTCTTCCATGCGCTTGTTGAAAGCAACCACTTTGTTGGTGATGACATCCGAGTTGGGGATGGTTCCGATGAAGCGCCCGCCCTTGCGCAGGGCGCCAGACACGTTCTTGAGCATTTGCCGGGCTTTCTCTTCGGTCTCGAAGGCGTAGTGCATGCAAAACATCATGCTGACGACGTCAAACCCACGATTGCTGCTGACGCTGGAACCCGAGAACCCGACTTGTCGCACAATGTCGATGTCGCCAATCGTCTCGGCGTAGCAATCCTTGACGTGAAAGCGAGAGTCAAAGATACGGGCAGGGCGCCGATGGCCGCCCCTGCCGCCTCGCCCACCCCCGCGGTTGGACATGCTCCGGTATCTTTCCCGTGCCTGATCAATTGATACTTCCGCTGGGTCCAGGCCAACATACAAATCCACCGTCTGTGGCGCCTGCTGCCACTTGAACAGATCCCCACCCTTGCCACACCCAATGTCCAACACAAGTAGCTTATTCCCAGAGCTGATCCCCTGCTCCATCGCACCGGGCGCGTGATCCTCATCAGGCGAGAATTTCTGAATGATACAGCTCTTGACCCAATTGTTGAACGACCTTAGGCCCTTGATCCGGCTGTCTGTCTTGCGCCACTCGCGACCGCGCTCGGGGACCGCGTTGTAGTGCGCGCGCACCACGTCGTTGATGCCCGACCGTTGCCTCGCCTCCTCTGCCGCCGCCTGTTGCTGGGCATGTCGTTCGCGTTCGAGGGCCCGCTGCCGGATCTGCTCGCGCTCGGCGTCGGTGATGCGGGCGCGCTGGCCGGGCCGCTTGAGCTTGCGCGGGGGGTCACCCGCGGCGCTCGCGTTCCCGCTTCCGCTTGGTGAGATAGATCGTTGTCGCTTATTAGCAGGGGCTAATTTCTTCGCGTCAAAAGGCTGCGGCAGGTCATCGTTGTCGTGATCGCCGGCCATGGCGGTCGTCAAGGTGCCGCCGGCGTGGTTGTATATTTTTTGCTTCTATTTTCGCCAAGTCCGAGAGAAAATGTGAATGGCGCTGGTCAATTGTAATGAGCAATTCGGAAATATTTGAAAGGAAAAAGTTGGAACCGGGGGAAAGTATTATTAGAATTCGGCTTTTTGTTTGTTATGCTTTGTAGGATTGTAACAGGAGTTGAAGAATGGAACTGGAAGGCGAGACGGGACGTGTGGGCCTTCCAGCTCGCAGGGGTGTTCGCTGGTGCTGGCTCTGGCCCCGCCTCAGCGCTGCCGTAACGAATCAGAGTCCGTCACTACAGCCCGCATTGGCAGTGACGCGAGCTCTGGCAGCCTTGCGGATCTCGCCTGAGCCAACGACTCTTGGGAGAGCTGACCCAAGCTTCCCGCCTTCCCTTGGAACTTGCATCTGCACCACAATAATATCAAAGACAGCCTCAACCCCGGAATCGACTCAGCCGACCGAATGACACTGGGTGTATTTAGCTAACCTCGGCGACATTTTGAACTCGAACAAATAAGGTGGCTACCGACCCGAGAGCTGCTCCCCTCGGCCACTTCCCCTCATAAACACACCCACATCCCACACCCCACACGACCACGCCAACAAGATGGGCTCCGATCCGCAATATGCGAAATGGCCTCTCCTGCCGCTGGCCCAGCATGTTTTTTGTCTCACCAACCCAGACGCCCCCAAGACAGCCCAACAGGCGGCCGCCAAGCAGGTCCAGGATGCCATTTCGGAGCACAAGATGGCGCCCTTCTACCGCTTCCTCGCACACCCGATAGACGGCGTTCTGAACGGGGTTGGCGAGGGTGGTTCGAGTGCCCCAGGGAAGCCGACAAGCAGGAAGAGCAGTCTTGTTGGTATGATCGCGAGCAGGGGTTCGACCGGCAGCATAAACCTGCCTTGGGACGAGGCCCTGTACCAGTCGCTGCAGGCCGATAATGATAAAGAGCTGGAACAGTTTCAAAAGGAGGAGGATGACGCTGTGGAGCAAGCCGGTGAGACGGAGATCCAGGCTGCGCGGGGCAAGAGAGCCGAGTTCTGGGCCAGGGTGGGCGACAAGGTGCGCAGGCCAAACAATACATAATACAAAACCCGAGTTAACCGTAGTCATCTTACAGGACAAAGCCATCGCGGCATACGAAGATGTCTTCGAGAATACGGGCATTTTAGGCACTAAAATCGACCTGGTCCTCGCCATCATCCGCATGGGCCTCTTCTATGGCGACAAGCACCTCGTCAAGAAGCACGTCGAGCGCGCCAAGGCGCTGGTAGAGAGCGGTGGTGACTGGGACCGACGGAACCGCCTTAAGGCCTACGAGGGCTTGTATCTATTGACGGCCCGCAGCTACAACCTTGCGGCCCCGCTCCTGCTTGACAGTCTGTCGACCTTTACCTCGTACGAGCTCTGCAGCTACAGCAACCTGGTCATCTACGCGGTGCTCGCCGGCTCCGTCTCGCTCAAGCGCGTCGATTTCAAGTCCAAGGTCGTTGACGCCCCCGAAATCAGGGCGATTCTGGGCGATGGTGAGGATAAGTTACTCGCACTGACCGGTGCTATTTCCGCGGGGCCTGGCGTCGACGCCGAGATGCAGGACGCCAGTGCGGCTCCCTCGAGTGCTAAGATCACAGCTGTGAATCTCACTACCCTGGGAACTAGCGTCGACCAGCCCGAGGCGGAAATGGCGGTCGACTTCGGCCCGCTCGCGCAGCTCGTGAGCAGCCTGTACAACGGCCGATACAAGCTCTTCTTCCAGGCGTTGGCGCTCGTCGAGGAGCAATTCCTCACACAGGACCGTTACCTGCATGAGCACAAAGGCTGGTTCATCCGCGAGATGCGCCTCCGTGCCTACCAGCAGCTTCTGCAGAGCTACCGCGTGGTCGGGCTCGACAGCATGGCCAACGACTTTGGCGTGACGGTGGACTTTTTGGACCGGTAAGCCGCCGCTTGTCTTTCCCTAACCTAGCAATGACAATGCCTCTGTGTGGAAATTGTATGCTAACATTCCTATCCCACCAGCGATCTCGCCAAGTTCATCGCCGCCGGCCGCATTCCCTGCACCATTGACCGCGTCGCGGGCCACGGCGTCATCGAGACGAACCGACCCGACGACAAGAACAAGCAGTACCAGGACGTGGTGCGCCAGGGCGACCAGCTGATCACCAAACTGCAAAAGTACGGGCAGGCGGTCCGGTTGAGAGGGAGTGAGAGGGCGTAGATGGGGAGGAATCGCTGGCGGGGAGTTGTAGATACATGACAATCAAAACAAGCACAACCAATGCCAAGAAGACGGTAGCTTGCCCGTCCGTCGCTGATGAATGACCGTACCCAGAAAGAGTTGAGAGCATTGATTGTATGATACCTAACTAGGAGGGTAGAACGGTGTTTCTCCGAGAGATGATCTGTGAATGCAGGCAAGAATGCACCCTCCCATGAGCTATCTTGGTGCCCAAACGTGAAACCAACGATGTCCTACTGGCAGAACTCAAGACATGCTCGCAACCAAAGCAAGACAGGCAACCCAAAACTGAGCAGACGGAACAAGAGTCTCTTTCTCTCCTCGTCCGCAGCACAACCCAAGCCCGACGCTCATCTAAAAACTAAACCAAGGCACGCAATGCTATGCTATGCGATGCTCTGCTCCGTTTATGAAAAAGAATACTATGCCGTAATTCTTCTTTTTTTTTTGAGGTCCAACCAACCAACCAACACAAACGCCTTGCTTCATCCAAGCACACACATACACCCGCCGCCCCGCCCCCAAGATCTTTTCCCCTTTTTCCAAACCACCCACACCCGCCTAAACTCAACGATACTTCTCCATAAACTCAGCATGGAACTTGACAATGCTCCCCACCCACTCCGTCCCCGGCGCGAGGAAAGTGGTCCGGAAGTGCAGGGTGCCCTCCTTCTGGCCGAAGCCGGACCCCGGCACGACACACACGCCCGTGGCCTCGAGCAGGCGCATGCAGTAGAACTCGTCCGGGGTGCGGCCCTCGGCGGCGGCGGCCTCGGCGGCCTTGGCCGACAGGGTGATGGTGGGGAAGAGGTACATGGAGCCCTGCGGGGCGCCGCACTCGACGCCCTCCATCTGCTCAAAGGCCTTGTGCAGGGCGGTGGCGCGCTCGCGCAGGCCGCCAAAGATACCGTCGTACTCGCGGGCGTAGAGCTCGTGGGAGGGCTCGCCAGGCCGCGGGGGGTTGACCATCAGCTCGACGAGGCACTGGCCGATGACGGGGGCGCAGAGCATGATGGAGACGAACTTGTAGATCTCGGCCCTGGACGAGCGGGTCGAAGCCGACGAGCTCGAAGTAGCCGCCGCGGTGGCCGCACTCGCCCGTCATGCCCTTGGATACGGAGTGCAGCGAGGCGAGCTCGACCGAGTCGTAGGCGCCCGGTTGCTCGCGTTGTAGCTGCCGCAGCATGCGCTTGAAGCTGATGAACTCGCCGACGAAGACGTTGGTCTGGTAGACCTCGTCGGCGAGGATTACAAGCCGCTTCTCGCGGGCGAATTCGATGACGGCGCGGATGTCTTCCTCGGAAAGCGAGGCGCCCGTCGGGTTGCCCGGGTTGATGATGACGATGGCACGCACGTCGATGCCTTCGGCCTCGGCCTTCTCGTGGGCGGCCTTGATGGTGGCCAGGTCGGTGCCCCAGTTCTTTTGCTCGTCCAGGAGGTACGGCACGCAGGCGGCGTTCAGGACCGAGAGGGAGGCGGTGTACAGGGGATACTGGGGGATGGGGACGAGGATGCCGGACTTCTCATTGGCACAGATGACATGCAAGAGGGTGTTGACACCCGAGGAAGCACCAGCCGAGAGGTAGATGTCAGCCTGGTTGGCAGGGAAGCCATCACGCCCTGTACTTGCATTAGCCTCGCTCTAGTTGAGCAGCTGTCGTATGAGACATAAAAAGCACTCACTCTCGAGGAAGTCGGCGATGCTTTGACGGATGGCGGGAGCGCCGTTGCTAGCACTGTAGGCACCCACAGAGCCAACCGCGGCAAGCAGCTTCTTGGCACGCTCAAGCACATCGGGCTTATAGCCTAGGTGATTCACCAACACATCGCTCTTCTCGAGCAGGGTCGGGTTCTCGAGGATGCTGAGGACTTGGCGGAAGAAGGTGATGGGCTTTTGGTCGAGCTGCTGCGGGTTGCCGATGTTGGCCGAGATGACCTGCTTGAAGGGGAGATCGGTCGCTCCGTTATGCAGGGCCGCGCGGTACTCCTCCGACTTGACGGCCAGCTCACCACGCACAGCGTACTTGGCCGACACGATGTGCTGGTTAATGTTGTCAATGTTGAGCCGTCGGCCCGAGTTGGACGCCATGGTGCGTTGTTGCCGAGACGGTATGCTCCTGAAGACGGGTGAAAAGCCGCGGCCTGAACGATTCGGCAGCGGGATGGTAGAGTAGGATAGCGGGGCTGCAACGGTTGAGCCGGAAAAGGCTGCGGGAAGAAGAGTGGATTGTTAGAGAAATAGGTATAATGGAGCCAGGGTGGTGTGTGTTGTCGTGAGTCGAGCCAGGTTCCACGGCCGAGGTTGAGGGGTTACAATAACGTGGTTTAGGTGGAGAAGTGCTTCTCGACTTGGATAAGAGAGACGCTCGAAGAAGAGGTGGTCGAGGGTAGGAAACTAACGAGGGTAATAAACTCGTAAAACAGGATGAAAGGGAATAAGATGACTGATGAGACGACCGGGTATGCTAGGCTACAGGAGGGTACCCAGCCCAGCCCGACGTAATCAGCGCATCCGTGTGCAATAAATGTCTCCTGTCACCCGACTGACATGAGTTTGCCTGAGCGGGCCATCCCGGAAACACTGTGTTTCTAATGTTGGGTTGGGCCGCCGCAGGCCGAAACCGGGCGTGGGCGCCCGCCGGCTTCCTTGCGAGCGGCGGCTGCCATTTGATGTTTCAGGGGTCAGGGGAAACAACATACGCCGCAACAACCAAATCGGTTGCTAGGTAAGTACGGGTGTTCAGATAGGTATGAACAGATAGAGGCAAACCAAGCGCGGGGGGATAAGAACAACCTAGAAAGCACTACAAAAGAGACAAGAAACTATTTGTTACCTCTTCGGCAGATTGGACCTTGCAACTCCTGGCCTGGGATCATGGACCCCACGCCATGCCTTAATGCCGAGCGCTTCACTGTCGTGCCACTGCGGGCAAACTGCCTGAGCAACGGCGCCATCTAGCAGTAAGTTTCGAGAGTGAGAGGAAAAAAGTTGGAGAAGTGGAGGCGCAAGAGAAGGTTGGGTGTGGCGTATGGGCTGTGGGGGTTCCGCCAACAACGCTGTTAGCTCATTGGCGCCAGACCCAATTGTGCCTCTTCCTGTGACATACCAGCGATTAACTTATGACTTTCATTTCGAATGTATCAGAAGATGTGTCTGGAAATAAATCTGATAACATTCTCTAGCATGACCGGAAGGGGCCGGACAGGCTCCTAGTTATTGTGTTTTTCGGGCGGCGTGGCTCCGAAAATGGAGATTACGCGGGCGGTGTGACACCTGTGGACGCCTGTAAACGTCTTCCTTTAGGTCACCCACGCCCGAGCGGCCAGCGAAGTCGGACAATATTTTGCCGACATCTGTGTCCCGCGTGACTTTGGCGCCTGTCGTTGTCGAGGCCGCATATCGTCAGCCAAACCGATTAGTTGCGTGGCTTGTGTGTTAAGGCTTTCGATTTGCCAAGACGATCACAGGCAACCTTTGGACCAGTTTTCAAGTTGTTAACCTGAAAGTCGCCCCTCAAACAAACCAACAAAATGAACCACTAATGGACCCGGCTTCTAGACTCGCTTTCGGTAAGGCTAATTGGTCGACTCATACTTCGTCGGCTCGATGCAAGGTTGTTTGACGATTCGTGGTTAAACTCCGGATCAAGACCGCCTGCGATTGAGAGATGGAGGGGGCCTGACCCCACGCCGGTAGTCTGGCCCGTGCGCATTGGTATTCCCGCCGGTCAAGGGTTCTTGCAGCTCGGAACCGCAAAACCTCGAATCCGCCGGCCTCGACGACGACGACGACAGCGCTCGCTCCCAGACCAGCCAAAGTAACGAGGGGTGGCCGCGCCAGAACACCAGCCAACCAGTTCAAGATGGCAAAGAAGGGTACGTCCTGCCCAGCCACAAACCCCAAGCTCAAAACTAACAAAAAATGCATCAGCCAAGTCACGCATTATCAATGTGCGCCTCCTCTCCATGGCCATGACGGGCTACTTCTACACCTTCACCCGCGCGCGGACGGCCCTGCCCATGAGCATGATCAAATACGACCCTATCAGTACGAACCCCCCGCCCGAAATCCATATCCCCCCATTGAACACCCCTCCTCCGAATCCCCAAAAGAATACAGTCAAGGACAGCTCGGGAATGAAAGAGAGGTAGCATCCAGGCAAACGAAGGGCGAATTGCTAACGCCCGCGTGTCCAAACAGTCCGGAGGAGAGTCCTATTTCTCGAGCAAAAACGAAAGGGTAAATGATCGAAATTCGCAAGACGGGGAGCGAAGGCAAGGGGCTCGAGGAGAAGGGCGGGGGAAACCACATGAATGGGGAAAAAAGGGCACTGAGCTTGCCCGACCCGACTCGAGCCTAGGAGGGCACAGCAATCGTCGTGACACGACCCTCCGAGGGCATGTATTATACCAGGACTCGCCAGTGTACAGTACAAAAAACACCATGACAGCATGGCCGGCGTTTTTAGGGTTTGGGAGACGGACTAAATCTAAACATTATCTCAAGACCTCGGCATCGCGGCGGATTCTTCCTTTTTCCAAGATCTATATCGCCTAGTCGATCTGGTGTTGGACCCTGAACGGACCGATGGGAGGGTATATTCGTTCCTGTTCGCATACACGGTTCGGGGATCACAATGGTAGGTCGGCAATCGTGAAAGTGTTGGTTTTATATAACCTCCAAGATTACAAATCTCACCGCGACACATATCAACTTTTTTTCGTTTCGGTCTACCTCTTGTATTTCCCTTCAGTTTTCTCCCTCCCCATTTTACATCAACAAACACGGCCGACTAAACGTACCTACCACACAATCCTTGAACATGGGGAAGTTGGCCCTCCAAGATAATCAAGCAAATTATGGGAAGCCATCGACCCCAAGACCAAGCAAGCAATTCAGTTCCGGAAGGGAACTAACAAATTCTCGTTAGTAACGATACCCTGTGAGAAAGTCTTCGAATCCTGCGGCTCCTCCTTCAGCTTCGGCGGCCAGTACCGAGACTGTGGCTGTGGCCGTAGCGGAAAGCGGGATTCTGTGTATTGACCCTCCGTCGAATGTCCCCCGGCCGCCCTTTGTGAGCCATAGGTCCGCACATTCGTTTGTCTTGAGCCCAAAGCCCTGCGGGTGTTTGCTGACGGTACTCTATGCAGGCCCTGTGAGTTGGACCCTGAATATGTCCGCGAGTTACGGACTGATGTGGGCTTGAGAAGATCGTGAGAACTGCTCGTGTTAGGCTGATTTTCCTGACGTCGTCCCTTGCTTTGGGCCACGATTGAGACCTCATCCTTCCGGTCCACCGCTTCGACATTGGAAATCGGGACCGGCCTGGATGAGTTCCCTTTCATGTCTTGCCCGGCGCTTTTGAAGGTCGCCGAATTATCAGGTCTTGCCGTTTCCGAACGTCTCCGTTTGCAAGGCCGCTCTGGAAATGCCCCGCTTGTGTCCTCGGCTGCCTCTGCTTCGGGTGCTGAAATGGCTTTGGTGTCGCCGCGTATGCCCTCGAGTTCGTGAGCAAGGGCCGGGCCATTGGAAAGCTCGTCTTTTCTGTTTCTTTTAAACGCCCCTTGGTTAGCAGCTGTATTGTTTCCCCCTTGCCTCAGCATGCCGGACGTGCTTCTGGTAACACGCTTCATGATAGACTTCGGTTGCGTCCCCCCTCTTCTACGCATCTTCTCCTGGTCGATTGAAGGTGCGGCCGGCTCATTCGGCACATTTGCCGGGCTGCGGACAACAACGCGCCTCATGTGATGCAGTCTAGATGCGTACGGCAACGGGTCGTTATCAAGCGTACCCTCTGTGGCGTCATCGGTCCCTAGATGTTTCGCCATCGCGTCACCTTTGCCGCCTTCCATAATGGGGTCAATTCCAGTGTGGGTGCTGAGATCTTCCGGTATGGGCTGGTTATTCTGGCTCGAGAAAAACTTTGAGTCCTCTCTGCCAAGTAGTGAATCACCTAGGCTCACATTCGGGTTACCAGTTCGTGCGTCCAGGCGAACCGACAAAGGCCCCAGAGTACGCGTCAGGATCTCGGTGATTTTCTCGACATTTTCATGGCTGTCGCCGAGGTTGTCTAACCCATTTGCAAAAAGCCCTGCTCGCTGAGCCCAACGCTTCAGACCGGAAATGAGCGTTTCGGACCTGGTGTGCTGGCGCTGGTTTTCGGCCTTCAAGCCAACTGCTCGATCACTGGCCGCTTTAAGCTCTATCTCCAAGGCTTTTAGCCGCGCTGTTAGTTTATTTTCCACCTCTTCAAGATCAGTCAAACGTTGTGTGAGTTTCTCAGTTGCCAGTTTGCCTCTCTCTTCCTCCAGTGCAAGATTCTCTTGCAATAAACGCATTGTGGCAGCATCCCGAGACTGGCTTGTCTCCTTTTCTTGAACCTGTCGTTTGAGCTCTTCTATCTGAGAAGCCAAGGAGTCCCGGTCTTTTATTGTTTCTTGAAGAGATTTCTCGGTTTTTGCGTGGGCTTTCTCCATTTCGTGTCGCATTTCCTGGCGAGCTGCTTCAGCTGCTTGCTGGGCCGCGGTGTTCAAGAACTGGTCCTTCTCCTGAAGTGCATTAGCGAGCTTTTGGATGTTTGAACTGCAGTTCTGGAGTTCAGAAGAAAATGCCGCCTCTTTGGTATCGAGTCTGCGCTGTAGTTCGGCCACGGCAGCCGTTTTGGAGTTGACCTCTTCTCTTAGCCGCTCCGTCTCTGTGGCTCGCTCATCCAGCCGTCGAATTGTCTCCTCGTTTTGGTCCTGGGCTGCATCCGAGACAACCAAGCTGGCCTCCAGTTCATGAATCTGGTCCGCTTGCTTCTCTGTGGTCGCTCTCAACATTGCGAGCTCATTCAAGTGCTCCTCGCATTCGGCGTCCTTCCTTTTGTAGAGTGTGGACACCATGCCATTCTCTTCTGCTTTCTCTGCGAGCTGCTTACTCAGTGATTCGAGGTGACTATCCAGGCGCTGCCATATTTTCCCTGTATGAAGTTCAAGGTCGGCCGACAATTGGCCGGCGGCGTCCGCAGCCGCAACTCGCGACTCCAGGATACTGTCGAGCTTAGCCGTAACGCTTTTTGAAGTTAGTTACGGATAGATAATTTATGTTGATCTGAGAGGTACTCACATATTCAGTGATTCATCCTGGGCCTCCCGAATGCCGCACATGGCGTCCGGCTGCCCAGACATGATATCGGAAAGTGTCTGGAGGCGAGTGGCAATCACATTAAGCCTACCAAGGCAACATCAGTCATCAACCTTAGGCTTGGGGGCAGTAAAACCAACCTTTTTTGCAACTCCTCTGCGGACTTGTTGCGATGCTCTTCCGCCTTTGCGTGTTGTTCTCCCAGCTCTCGCAGAATCTCCTTCCCCTGTAAAGCCAACTCCTCGAAACCACTCGAGGTAGCTCGAAGATCCTGCAGCCTTTCAGACAAGGAACGGACAGATTCCCGCTCCTGACCTAGCTCGGCTTCTTTCTCCTCGATCTGCTGCTTGAGGGAATTTATCTGTTCGTACACTAACCGGGGGGTTAGTTTCCACGTGCGGGCTCGCAATGCTGCATTACTCACACTCTGATGATTCGCTCTTGTTCTGGGCGATGATTTGGCGTACTTTCTCCATCATCTGCTCTCTGATCACTTCCGCTTTCCGAACAGCGGCTTCCGTCTCAGAACTTTGGGATTTCTCCATGGCACGTACTTGCTCAATCGTGTCCCCCCAATGCTTCTTAGAACGAGTGTACAGATCTTGTTGCTCCTTGATGGCAGAGTTGAGGTGTGTTTTGCAGGCGCGGTACTTTTCTTCCAGTTTCCGGCCGCGGTCTTCGGATGCCCCCAGCTTAGCTTCAATGTCTTTCAGTTGACCCATCATATGTTCTTGCGAGTCCCGCAAGCTATTAATTTGGCTTGCCTGAGAGTCGATTTGGGAAATTTGCTGAGCGATTACCCCAGATCCATCCGCAAGATCCCGTTTAAGCCGCTTGATGTACTTGTGGTATTTCGATTTCTGTTCCTCAAGAGCAGCGCTCTGCTGCTGTGTAAACTGGTTGATGACACCGGCCATTCCAGTTGTAAACTCATGGCTAATGTTGGCTCTCCGTTGTCGTATGACTGGACTGGAAGCCAGAGATCCACATCTCGACCTATTCGACGATTAGTATTTGGTGTCTTATAAGATACAAGGAAGCTAACCTTTGCTTAGACACGTTGGAGCTCCGGGAAACCGGGCGAACCCGGTGGATCGCTTTCGTCAACCCAACATGTGCAATATCTTTTACCGGCCGATTTACCATATGGTTCTGAGTTCGGTCTGCGGATTCCCCCGGAAAGCGGCGAGAGCCACCCGTTGGTGGTACGAGAGGGGGGTGAGACTGCCTTCTTTCCTTGCCCGCCTCGTCCGTGAGTAGCTCTTGTGGATTGCAGGAGGGAGATCCAAAATGCGGGATTGCGTGATCGTGATTCCGTGCTGCTGGTGGGGACCTATGTGCTTCCGCATCGGACGATGATCCCTTGGCCGGGGCTGAAATCTGAGTCGCTTTCTCCTTGTCAGGAACACCCGGGTGGTTGCGCTCAACCCGAACCGTCGGTGCTTGGTTGAATGGCCGTGTGAGCTCTTTGGGAGATGTGTCTGAAAAAGGGGGGGCTCTGGCCATAAGTGGGATGTCCCTCCTTACCCCCCATTTATCAGAACTGTTGGGACCATCTACCTTAGGGCTGTGGCTTGCTGTCAGAGGCTCTGCTTGATCCGGTGATCTGACAGCGAGAAGGTTGCTACTGGTACTTGCTCTCGGCTCGCTACCGATTGAAGAAAAAGACGGCCGAAGACTGCCGGCTCCTCGGGTTGGGCCGGATGGAGGGTTGTCCAAGTAATGGGAGTGGGCTTCTTGGCGGATAGGGGCTTGCTTCGCGGCCTGCTTTCCCGGCATGCTCGTGAAGAAACCAGGGGCAAACTGTACTGCAGGACCGTATGCATACCCTTTACCCAGGTCTAGGTGTTTGGAAAGGCTTGATGGTTTTTCTAACAGCATTGAGTCATGGGAATCCCTGTAGTCGTCCGTCTCTTCTGCGGGAAGGTCATGATGACATTTGTTATTTGTTTTTGGAGGCGACTGTGAAATATCAAGCGGTTCTTGCTGTTCGAATAACAGGGCTGGATCCTCATCGTGGCACTCGAAGGTCTTTGTGGGATCGTTTAGGCTGTCTGCCGTCGGAAATCGATCGACGGAATCGAGCGGTCGGGATTGCCCCGGCGACGAATGTGCCATGGCGTTGTGGCCAAGGTCTGACGTTTACCTCTGTCGAAAAGTTCGTGGTGAAGACGAGGCAAAAAGAAAAAGAAGAAGCCAGTAACTCTAAAGAGCAACTCCCGGGGGGGGGGGGTGTCACGGTTGAATCCGGCGGGGAAGGGTTCAAGGTTCAAATCACAGGAATGATAATCGGTTCAAAAGTCAAAGTAAATGACACAAATGGTGGGCATCAAAGTGCTTGCGCTTCGTCCATCGCGCCTTCCCACCGAGGAGGCGAGGGGGTGCCTGGTATGGGCGGTTCGCGCCTGCATTATGTGCAAGTACATCGTTGCAGACATGTTCCCGGTCTGTCTCTTAAGCCGCCCTGCAGTGACATCTTTTCCAGTCTTTTCAAGGGCACTTCACTTACCTGGACAAGAACTTCCGGTAGCTTAACCACCTTTTCCTGTTAAGGTTCTCCGGGCCACACTTTTTTAAAAGTTACGGCGGATAAGTTATTGGAATATTTTGAATGAGTTTACCTAAGGTGGTCATAAGTAGGTAGTCCGGATAATCTTTCTGGGAACCATGAACCGAGGATCCCCTATCTACCTGGATAGGTAGAGTGGTGTTGGCCCAAGACAGGACGCGGTTAAGCACAAACAAGGAATATAGATATGACAGTCCTAAGGTCAGACAACCCAGTTCAACGCGGCCAAGAAACATTGAGTCCAGTAGTTTGATTAGTAAGGTGCTTGCGATTGGTTGTGGTGATTCTCAAACCTGAGTTGGGTGTTGACACAGTGGGCGTTGGGATGGAATGCTTTCACGATGTTATAGCCATGAATTACGAAGCATCTTTCCAACAAAAGGAGACCGCTGGTGGCCTGGCTGGCAGTACCTAGGGACTGCCGCAAAAGTCATTCTGTAACCTGTGAGGCTAACAGTTCGATTCCCAGACTGGGTTACCCTCAGAGCCGCGTGAGGATTTCTGGGACGACACACGGGGGCCGTTGGCTGCGGCGGCTCCCATATAGGTCACCCCGCCTTGATAAGCGGATCAGGCAACTGGCTCTACAGCAGTGGCCCTTATTGGATCCTCTGGCAAAAGAAATAAAAGATGTAGGTAGATATGTCCCGTTAAAAGAGCATCGTGGCCTCTCTCCAAGAGAGGATTTGGGGCAATCATTGCCCGGCCCAGGGGTACGTATGCGAGTTTCAATAGCATCATCGAACAATAACCAGCCTCGAACCACAACTTGCAGGTAAGCAAATCAATCTCCCCTACCACCGGCGCTTTCTCTATCTTTTTGTTGGACGAACAAAAGGATAACTTCTCTCAACCCTATCCGTCATTGTTTTGGTATTATAAACCCGACTCTACTTAACGTTCCTTTCCATCAAGATTGTCCAAGTCGGTAGTATCACAAACTGCGTCACCCCCTTTCGCACAAACCCAAACTCAGGTACCTTGCCCACCCAGATCCCTCCATGCACGATACAGTCCTGCAAGCGCGTCCCGGAACTGTGCCATAACGACACCTCCATTCACTTCTTCACACCCCAGCCGGCCACTCCTCAAAGGGTCCAAAAGACCCAGACCCAAACCCCTCAGTCCCCATCCCCTCCCATCCACTCCAAATCCATCACACGCATTGGACCGACCCAAAAACCCCAAAAACCCAAAAACCGAAGTCACGATGTGACGTGCGGCCGACCCTCCAATCGCCCCCACCGTCGAGCCGCCGCCGCGCACATCGCCCCTCGCTGATTGGCCTATTTCATCCCGTCATCCCCTGCATAACTCAGTCTTGGCATCGCCGAGACGGACCAGTCACCAGGGGACAGGGGACGGCTTGAGGAAACCACCCCTGGCAACCGACTCCCGATTCGTGCGACCGTTGCTTGGGCTTCTGTGCCACCACATGGGCGGGCGCTTGTGAGATCACGGCACGGGCCCAATGGGAGGCGCGGGATGGGTGAGAGGTGCGGTGAGGTGATGGGCGCTGGGTCTCAAACTTTGTTCATCAAGGGGAGGGGGGGTGGTCCAATTGTGTGCCGCGCAAGTGCCGAGGGGTGACGAGCGCTGCAGATACGGACCGGGTTCCAGGGAGGTGACAGCATCAGGTCATCACAGGTGATAGGGAAGCCGCTTTGAGGGAGCGGAGGATAGGCGAAGGGCTCCGCGGGGTCGGTCATATTGGAGGCTGTTATAGGACCAGAGGTGGAGGGCGATGTCTTGGGCTTGGTGCTGTAACGACGCTAGAATCTGGTGTTTGGCCAGTCGCCCGTCTCACCCTCTTGGCCTGGGTTCCCTCGAATGACACCAGCGGCCCGTCCTATATACTCGCCTATCACATACTAGCGGCACAACCGCACACTTTCCTTTTCCTCCCTGTTTCCCATTTCAAGTTCCCTCATTTGATTCTCACACACACACGCCGCAGCTGGTCCCGCGGTCGCTCGTTTTGTTGTCCTACCTCATTGTAAGTCGACTCGACTTGTCTCTGGAGACGGTACACTTTCAAGCAATCCAGTAGACGAACCGTCACACAGAAACGACATGGCGGACACAGACAATTTTCCTCTCGCCGCAGATGGCCACGATGGGCCTGGCGGAACAATCGACGGTACCACCGCCGGTGCGGCCGGCCCCTCGACCGGCGGGGTGGTGCTCTCCCAAGGCGCCATGATCGCCATCATAATCGTGGTAGTCGTGGTAGCACTCGTTGGTAGTAAGTCTGATCGATCGATTCCCGCCAATTCGCTGCAGTGACCTAACCAACCCTCCCCGCTACAGTCGCCAGTTCAGTCCTCTTCTTTGTGGCCAAGAAACGCGAGTGGACAGTCCGAGAAACAATCAGGAGGTCGGCAAGAAAGGTGGTCACCGTCCTGACGCCGCGGCGATCCGAATTCCCCAAGTCAGTCAAGGAAGGACGAAACAGGTTGGACGATGTGCCGCCGACGCCGAGGATCAAGCCCGAGTACCTGGATCTGGAGAAAGGCCTTGACAAGCCCAAGAAGAAGCGCGCGAACTTCAGCCGGAAGTGAGATGCTGGAACGGAAGATGCCGGGAGATGGATTGCCCGCCGGGGGTAGGAGAGGAGGTAGCGCCGGGATCAGAAAGGACATTTGGTGACCAGGGGCATGGGAATCATGGCTGTGATGTTGATGTACAAAGGGAATGAACCCCGAGATACCACGAATTTGCTTGTATAATATAGGGTCTGGATGGGAGTGTACGAGGCGTCTATAACCGGCGGAAGGTGTTGGTGCTTGCGCTCCTCCGGCTGTCTTGGCGCCTGCTGGGTGCCGGCGCTGGTTGCGGCTTGCTCTTCTTTTTAGATTCCGGCACAAATGTGACTTGTTGTTCTCCAACAACTTCGTTCGTCCGACTCTTTGCGGTGCGTGTTTGCTTTTGAGCCCTCGAGCCGATCGCTGTGTCCCTGATTTTCCCACCTTTTGTCGTCGAAGAGGATACCTGCATGACCACGTCGTCCTTGGTCTTCCTGATCTCTGACCCGGACTCTTCGTCACTCTCCTCGTCGCTTGAGTTGGCGGCGAAACGCGTATCCTGCTCCGGGGCTCCATCCACCCTGGTGCTGGGGTTGAGCGCTCGGAACTCATAGCTGGTTTCGTCGACCTTGAATTCTTCATCCTCGAAGATCTTGCCGAAACGAGAATCACCGAGAACGCCAGCTTCGATGTCCACCTTGGCTCTCCTCTCTTGCCGTTGCAGAATCTTGTCCGCCAACTTCTGGTTGACCTTGACTTTCTTGACTCCTCTGATGCGAGTGGAACGCTCCTTCTCAACCCTTTCCCTGACTCTCTTGGCTCGCTCCTCTTCCCAGATGTATGGGTTGGCGATGAGGCGAGCTTGATCGTACAGCTTAGCAGCAACAAAGTAACCGTGCATGTATGGCCGGAGCAGGTTGGTCTTCCCAATAAGGTGGTCCAGGCTGAGCGCCTTGAGCTCCGGTTTTGTGAGGAACTTGTAGTTGTCGTATGTCTCGGTTTGCGTCTCGGTTTCCATCTCATGGACTAGGTTGTCTAGGAAATGGCACCACTTCGGGGCCAATCCCAGGTTGGGGATGAAGAAGCAGTGCATATGCTTGCCCTGTGATGTTGTGTTAGCGAACTGCATCGTGTGTAGGTTATTGATCCCTGACAACATACCTCATTCGCAGTCAAGATCATGCCTGAGTCTGGAATATGAGTGACATGATTCAGCTCAACCAACGGCTCGACCGATGTCCAAAGATCCCCCGTGTGCTCATCCCAGATTTTGATGATTCGCTTATCGGCCGAAAGAAGCTTGCGCTCTTCGGTAGGCGTCTTTAAGTGAATTAGATTCTTGACCGGGAGTCCCATCCCCTGGTCCCTCTTCATGAGAGGGCGCGGGTTTCTCAGGTCAAACACGCGGATTTGGCCGGTGCTTGTACCTAGAGCAAGCGACAACCCGTCGTCATTGTAGTCCAACGCGGTAACCTCGCCATCATGGCCCCCAAGAACAGCCACCCTCCCTTTGCTTCGCGGGTCGTAGAACTCGACTGTGCTGATCGATGTGCCAAACGCGCAGAGACCATGTGTCTTTTCCGCGACCGCTGCCACGTTGACAGATCCGACATGTATGCCCCCCTGCAACCCGCTCGCGTCTGCGTCTTTGCCGACGTCAATCTGCCAGGGCCGAAGAAACTGTCCCCTCTCCAAGTCCAAGCGGAAGACCTCGCCAAAACCGGACCCATCTGCACTCAACCCAACCGACGGGATGAGCACTTCGGTACTCTGGCGCAGATATGCAAGATCGCGGCCAAACCGCGGGAGTCTAACCTCATAGTGGCATCCCATTGGCGTGTGGAACTCCAGCGACCGGTCGCTCTGTAGGTGTAAACTTTTGGTGTAGTCGGAACCGAGGAAGAGGAACGTCGTGTTCTCGGATTTCGTGTGGCGGGAAAATGACAGGGACAACTCTTGCGTCGAGTGAACATGGAATTGGGGTTTGTATGTCCCTGTGCTCATGATCCAGTTGCCATCTTCGCTGATTCGGACGCAGTTGCTGGCTATTCCACGCGAGTTAGGATCCGCGCGAGCAATCAAACTAGACACAAGGTGGGGAGTGACTTGCCTTCCTCAAACTCAAATTCTTGAAGCAACTCGAAGTTATTGAGGTTCTCGGGGTCGTACTTGGATGATCTCTTCCTACGGCGCGCAAGCCAATCTGGCAGCGGCCTGGCCGTCGAAGGCCCAGCGACAGTGTATCTGCGCCCATTCGTCAGTGATACTTCTATCACATTACGAAAGTCAGCCAAAAAGTCGAAGGCATTTGATACTTACACAGGAACTGTCCCCGGATTTGTCAACTTCATGGTGGATGATGGTATTGCTCGGACAAGAAATTTCGAGTCGCAAGCTGCAAGCTCTGGATGTCGAAGGCAGAAAACCAAAAAGTTTCGACCGCCCTCTCAAAACGGAAGGCGGGGAGAGGCCGGGTGAACTGAAAGATCCCTGGACCTTCCAGTTCCATTTCTGTGCAGGGCCGGGAGATTCCGTGATGTGGGGCCTTACTTCTTCGGCCCGTTCTTGAATTGAAGTTGGAGACAGTGTCTGCTCATGGATTGTATTCTTGTCTTACGGTATCCTCAAAATTACGATTTTATGAGTAGGTAATCAACAAATACGGGATGGTCATATTTTGAGAACTTAGTCGGATATTGGACTTGTTTAACTTGTTTCTGGCTGAGGAAGAAAACCCCCAATTCTTTCTTCGAGGCGGACTCCCATGTGCCACCCCTGCTCGCGGGGGCCTTGGCGCAACTGGACCCTCTGACTTGTTGATCTCGCTCCTTCAGTGGAACAACGTAAGAAGTGCCTGAAGTTGCACCAGACACCCTCCGACACAAGCTTGCTTCCGCATCATCGCATCAACTTTACTGCTCGCTACATCGAAACTCGTGCATCGCGAACCGTGCCCCGTTCTTCCCGGGCGTTGAATTGACACATTTGCTGTATTCCATTTGCGACCCACGACCGGCCCTCGCGACTTCCCAGCGTTTCGTTTCGTCCATAGTTCGGATGCCTCTCGCAGCAGGCCACTCGTGATTCGCGGAGCTTGGCTCGATTATAACATCGCCCGCTGCCATGGAGTTCGGCAGCCTGGCGCATAGAGCACGAGACCTTCGATCCAAACACTCCTCTTTTGCTGGGAAGAAACCGCACAACCCCCCGACGTCACGCCTCCACCCGAGTACCGATAAGCGCAACCTTCCGTCCGTATGCGCCGGCTCCTCCTAAACTCGTGCCTTCAACCCCCGTCCTCGGTGGATGACCGCCCGATCCTCGAGCCCACGCTTTGCGCGGCATATCCTCCGATATGGACGCAGGGGATTATGAGACAAACAATTTGTTGATCGTAAGACGTTGCCCCAAGGCTAACTCAAGCCACCCATCTACCTTGAGGCCGTGACGCTGACATAACATAACCCCACGCAGAGTAACCTGTCCGCAATCTCTTTCCGTATATACGAACCCATCGCCGCCCAATCCTCGACATATACTTTTAATGCCAGTGGTGTCGAGGATGCTCTGCGTAGCGATGGCCACTTGGTGTACATGGACGCCGTTCGGCGCGGCATATGGTGCTTCTACCTCTCCTCCGGCGACTCCGCCGCTCCAAGTCACTCTGAGCGGCTTGGTCTTCACGCGAGGATGGAGGTATGCGGCTACCCCTTAGGCCTCGTTGGAGATGGAAACTTGGAACCCATCGGGCTCCTGAAAAACAGACCGCCGGGAACAAACGCGATCAACACACCAAACAGCTCGTCTTCTGCTAGTTCTGCCCTAGACATGAACTCGAGGGCCAACCAGCCCTTCAGCTTCCCTCCTACCCCGGTGGTCGTAGATGGCAAAGTCGCATCAACCCCGGTCGGCGATGTTAAAGGGTATGGGTCGGTTCCTGCGCAGGAGATCCATGAGTTTTTCATCACTGCCGTCTTGTCATCTCTAACGTCATCGTTTTGTCGCAACGTCGGCGCCATCCTTTTGAACAACCGTTCCGCACTGCTGCCCCCGCAGGTATTCAACCCTGGTGATGCCAACTGGAACCAAGCGCCCCGGAGTTCGGCTCTCGCCACGTTTCGAATATACTTAACCACTACAGGGTCGCTCGTCATTGCCCTCCATGTGTCCGTCCTCCACGGTCTGGTTTCTTCTGCCGATGTCTTGCGATCGAGTTTGTTACACGCCGGTCCAACCGTTCTCGCCGCGCCTTTCGGGACATTTGGGGCTTTCCAAAGCGTCGTTGATACAGAAAACCAGGTCGCAGATGGGGGTTACGGCCAATCACCAGAGACGCAAGTCAGCCGCTTCAGGTCGGATCATAGCGACAAGTTTGTGCAGCTGAAAACAACTTGTTGCAAATTGCTCCAAATGAGCGGGATGTCGCCTTCATTGCTGGACGGCTGTTCCTGGCTAAATATACACTTCCTCCAAAAGAAACCATTTGAGCAAAGGGCAGATGGGAAGAGGACCCCGCTTGTTGGCCCAAGTTCAACAGCCCCGTGGCCCGCAGTTCTTTGCTTTCGCAAACCCAAAATCGAAGCAATGTTAGACGTGCCGCTCGAAAAAGCGCTGGCGGGGACGGGCGTTGACCATCTAGATCCCTTGGACAAGGCGAAAGTATGGTGCCAAGGGGTCATCGAGAGAGAAGACGCCGCCATAAGGAGGAAGAGGGAAAGGGATGCGGCTTCGGCGCGCGAGCTTGCTGAGCCGGACGTGCGAGGCCATGCGCAGACAAATGGGTACTCGCCCATGGCTCTCTGGCGCGGCTCGGCGAACGGCGCGCCGCCCCCTGCGACGGGGACGATGTATCCCACTCCTCCAGACGGAGTGCAAATGTCCGGTGTTACACCGTCTTTTGACGGTGGCCAGGTCCAAAGCCCCGCCGGCCAACCACTTACGAACCCGGCCGCTGATGGTCACGCCGCCATGCGACAGGATGCCCCAGTGCCGGATACTTTCAACGCGACCTGGAATGGCGCCGAGCCAAGGCCTGAGCCAGCAACGGCCAACTTTGCCGAAGATAATCTCTTCGGTGATTTGGGAGAAGACATGTTTGAAGGGAACGAACTTACTGAGGCGGACTTCAACTTCTTCGATGAGCATCCGGATTCCGGAGCGATGGATTTGTCCGATCTTCCAGAATTGGAATCCTCGGCAATGGCAATACAAGAGAACGGGAATCACCAGTTCGAAGAGCAACCCCCGGCAGCCCATGGTGTGGAGGACGAAATGGATGCACCCTCGGTCTCTCCGCAATTCACCAAACCCGAACTGAGACACGCACGCAGCACACTAGCCGATGAGAATCGGCAACAAACTAATATGGAAAGCTTTAATCGTAATTCTATAGCCGGGATCAAGAGGAACCCGAGTCCATTCAACCCCGAAACCGTTTTCAAGCGCCTCCATACTCGCCGCTCGCCACTGATACTATCCACCCAACGAGGCCCTCTTCGGCGCCGCAGTTTATTTGAGAAGGTCAATTTTGATCCAGCCCTGTCGCCCGCGACGAAAAAATACGAGAAAGGCCCGTTTGATTATACTTCTACGGTTCGTAAGGAGAAGCGAGGCGGCACACTTCAAAACGGAAGCCTGCTCACTGCCGGTCGACCACTTGGGTCCGCACGGCAACGGAGGAATCTCAAGGAGCTACCACCTGATATCGGTTGCCTCGTGGCCAGGATAGCCAATGTCGCTCCTAATGGGCCGAAACAACAAGATGACGCCCGCTCAGAATCAGGTGACAGCAGCTCAGCCTCGCTGGATGAGGATGCGAGCGACCAGATAGGCCACGCCTCGTCGCCGACAAAGTCAAGCGTGGTACGAAGGCGGCCGGAGGACGATGTTATATCCATGGCGGCCTCGTTCAGGGAGCTGGAGAACATATCAGTAGATTCCCCGGGCTATGGCCCGGTCGATCTGTCCCGGCTGTCAAATTCTGAGATCCCCGACTTTTCCCTCTCTAGATACTTTGCTGATCCAGAGCCCGCACCGCTCCGCATATCTGTTTCCGACGACGATTTCATCACGGTGGCACAGATTCTCACCGAGCAGGCAGCAAGCGGATCGCTCAAACTGGCGCCGCAGCACCAAAGCTCCGAGGTCCAAGATCTGCGTCGAAGCTTGATCAAGGCCATACGCTACTCAATCAAGGGCCTGCACAAGGCACTCCCTCGATCGTTGTCTGGGGCGGTCGGGTGTCGACTTCGTCCATTCACAGAAGTCCAGGATGTGCCCCTCCTCGTACAGCCCAACGCACGGGTGCAAGTGAGGCCTGCGGAATTTCCCAAACCGAGTATTTTCCTCATCCCCACACCTCACGTCGAAATTCGGCGCTACGAGAACCAACTCTCGGTGCTTCCATCCGCTGTCACCTTTTGGGATACCTTGGGTCTTGGGCCAGTACAGGGACCGAAGAGTGTCGTCGCCGTGTGCATCTTCCCCCAGACTGAAGGCATGCGGGACAATGCGTCTGCCTTCCTGGACAGGGTTCAGAGCACCTACGAATCGTTGAAGCTCGGTGCCTTTGAAAGGCTACCAACTATCGCCAACATCGTGGACGGCCTTGTTTTGCTGCCGACGGACCATGACATCGCCTCTCCGGCGCTTAATTCACCTCGGGCCCGGTCAGCATATACTGACCAGATGACGAATCTTGCCATGTCTCTAGCTGGCCTATCCATGTCAGAGAAGAATTTCGTCGTCTATTTTGCATACACGCCAGGGAATCCTAGTTCAATTGTGGATTGCTGCTCTGCCTTCCAAGAGCTGTTCGAACACTACAAGAGATGCATGATGGATAAGAAGAAACAAATCTCGAACGACTTGGCGCTCCAGCTTGTACCGCTCGATGCCGTTGCTTCGGAGACGTCACTGGTCGTCCTGTCTCCATCGGAATGTACTAAGCTCTGCTTGGAGACGTATGACCGCTGCACGCTCTTCGGCGGACCCATGCCCTCGCCGGCGGTCATGCTTGAACGGGCGTTGCCGCGGGGGATCGACTTCAAGCTCGCTGCTACGCCATCGCCGAACCTGCTGCGAGAAAGCTCATGTATCCATGTCGCGTACGCACGGAGCGTGGATGAACGGTGGGTCACTGCCGCATGGACAGACAACAGGGGCAGTACCCAATCGATGGCCTCATACTGCCTCGGCAGGCGAGGCAAACCGTTGTCAAGAATATTAGCGGATGTCATCCACGAGATTTGGGAAACGACTCATGGCCTAATCTCTACTTGCAAAGTCCACTGGCGGGTCGTCATCACCAAGTGCAGCCCGATGGAGCAGCACGAAATGGAGCTCTGGACCGGTTTAGCGCAGTCAGAAGCCCGCGCCACCGTCAGTCTAGTCCTCCTCACAACCGACACCGACCCATCCCTCCAACTCATCCCACCCATTACAACAATCCCCCTTTCCGCCCCCTCCGCCTTCTACACCACCCCAGTCTCCACCCCGCAACCTTTTTCCGTCCTCTCTCCCGACCAATCCGGCAACCCTTCTACGCCAATGGGCACTACCGGCTCCGGCATAAACGCCACAACTCCTGGCGGCGACTCCTCACAACAACAGCAACAACAACTACCATCTCAACCCAACCAACCCGACACAGATGGCGGCGACACCACCTTGATCGACACAACCGAGACGACCTGGGGCGTGGTTGTCTCGCACAGGCTGAACAACTCGGCGTCCCTCACGGACCTCAACCCTGCGCTCGCGAGCGGTTATCTGGTGAAGCGGGCCGGGCCGAGGCCGGAAGACGCGCCGGTGGCGATGGAAGTCAACGTAGTGTACAGCGATAACGCGAGGGCCATGTACGATGTGATTCTGAGAGAGATGTTGGCGTATTTCCGCGGCCTGGGGACACTAGCCCGCGTGAGGGGCGTGACGGAACGGGATGTGGATGTGAGGCCGTGGCATGTGGCTGTCGCGGAGAAGGCCGTGAGGGCGCTGTACCTTTTGATGTGAGCAATAGAGCGGAGGCGGTTTTGGGTTTGGGTTTGTTTGCTTATTTTTTTGCTTCAAAGGTGTGTTTGGTGTTGTGGCGTGTCTGTTGTATGTTTCGGGGGACACTCTTGTTTTCCTTTCTGTTGGAGCATGTTGCCGGTGCATTGGCATACCTATAGGATACCTGCATATATACCTAACTTACACTGGCGCCCGGCATCGGAAATAGCAGCTCTGTGAGTCACCTTGGACCGTGACAAAGTCTTGAAGCGTTGGTCTAAGGTCCTACGGCATGTCTATCATCTCTCGTGTCTATAAACTCCCAAAATCCCTCGCTCTCAAAGCGCCCGAACCGAAAATTCCCGCCCCAGCTCTCACCATCTACTGATCCCAAAACCCAGGGAAGAGATACTCCACCCTCTTCATCGCCTCGGGGTCACGCCCTTCCGGCTTGGTCATGAACTTGACGGCGCCCTGCGCGCTCCCAGCCCAGTGCTTGGCCAGCACCAGCTCGCTATTATCCTGCTTGCACAGCTCATCCAACACCGCGCCCACAAGGTGCTTGGCATTCTCACTGTTGGCCGCCATGTACTTCATCACCATGGCGACATCCACATCCTCGGTCGAATGCCAGCAGTCGTAATCCGTCGCCATGCAAATCATCTGGTACGCCAGCTCCGCCTCGCGCGCCAGCTTAGCCTCGGGCAGCGCACTCATATTGATCACACTGCCACCCCACGAGCGGTACATGTGGCTCTCAGCACGAGTACTGAACTGCGGGCCCTCCATGCAGATAATCGTACCCTTGGAGTGCAGGCGTACGCCCTCACCGCGCATGCTCGCCGCGCAGCGCTGCACCACGGCCGCCAGCCCCGCATCGAACGGGTCCGCAAACCCGACGTGGCCCACCACGCCCCCCTCAAAAAAGGTGAACGGGCGCACACCCTTGGTGCGATCGATCACCTGGTCGGGCACCACAAAGTCCATCGGCCGGATCTCCTCCTGCAGCGAGCCCACCGCGGAGAAGGCGATCACCGTGCGCACGCCCAGCGCCCGCAGCGCCGCGATGTTGGCCCGCGCGGGCACTTCGTGCGGCGCGAATTGGTGGTGCAGCCCGTGGCGCGCGAGGAAGGCGACCGGCACGCCGCCGTGCTCCAGGATCAGGATGGGCGAGGACGGCGCGCCCCAGGGGGTGGTCGGAGTGAGGGCCGCGACCGGGTGGTAGCCGGGCAGGGAGGAGAGCCCGGTGCCGCCTATTACGGCGATGTGGACCGGTCCTGGAAGGGGGGGGGAGGTGTTAGTCTTGGTGGGGGAGCATTGGTGAAGTGGTTTTGGTGGGGGGTTGTGGAAGGGGAGAGGGAGGGCATTCTTACGGTCGAAGACGGTAGGGAGCGAGAGGATGTCGACGGTCATGGTGGCGGTTTGGATTGTTGGAGAACGGGAATGAGTGAAAAGAGGTCGCTCTCTCTACGACGCCGGTAATGGTTCCTCCCCTCGGCGGGTTCGGGTATTTATTCAGCGACCCCCACCGCTGTCGCAATTTTTGGAGGGGCTGATGGGGTGATTTTTACCCCGCCGTTGCGACGACGTCGAGGAAAGAAGGGCCCAGCAGGGGTAAAGTCATAAAGCTAGTACTAAAGCGGTTAGACAGGCGTAACTGCGCAGCCGCCTGCCGAAAGTTACAACCCTCCGTACAGTTCAAGAGACATTTCCAAAATTAATACCCTACCCAAGTAGCCCTCATCATGAAAATCCGAGGGTAAAAAATATTAACATCTCCATTGCCACGCAACAGAGCTACAACAACATAATCTTGGCCTTGGGGTTTAACATTCATCAAACCCATCCAACCCTACAACCGGCCATCCCACGAACCGAGTCATCGTACCTGCCCTTCACCCAAGACGAGGCTAGAAGCTCTTGTTATTCTTTCGATTCTAAATCTTTTCGCGACTATCTGCTTCTCCATATTTGACTACTTCAGGCTAGCATCGCACAAGCTTCTGAAGACGAGGTGGCATTCTGAGAGTTTAAGCGTCGCCAGTCCGGGGAGCGATAGCGATGGCATCATCGACAGGACTACCGCCCGAGATGGCGACTGCAGATACGGCGGAAAGCAAGCGTCCTCTAAGCATCGAGGAATTGTGCTTCACATCGGCCATGAGCTGCTTTGAGGGTTGGCTTAAACTAGACCCGGCCATCGGGCCCCGTACCATGGCATATGTCACCAAGTTCATTTCCAGAACACTGGAAAAGACACACAACCTAAAAGATGTCAGGTACGGTGGGTCTATTCTTATTCTCTCTGATTTGTATTCTGATGCTTTTGCAGGGAAACGCTATCCAGGAGTGTCGAAGTTTGGATCTGGCTCACCCGGGACTTTGCCGCCGCGATTCCTAGTCTGACCACGCGGTCCATTGGCCCCCTTGCTAACCTCAACGACCCTGACAAGGGCATCACTCCTCAAGAGAGCACAGCGTTGATAACTAAGAATTATCCATCGCTAAAAGAGGACCTACAATTACTCATCAAGCTCATGCATATTGCCAGGAACCTGCTGGTCGTGCCTGAGCCCGAGATTCCCCAGGACCTCTGTGCTGCCGCTCAATTCGATCAGATGCTCTACCAGACTATCATTCTCTGCATCAACGTCACTAGCAAGGCCTATGATGGCGATGTTCTTGAGGAAGCTGCGAGACTGAAACTGAGTGAGATTACGGAACTCTGCAGGTTTCCCCCTCCCCGCTTCAAGACCTGCCCTTTCTAACTCGCCGCTAGATAAAAAGTTGCTCGTTACGTGCCTACAACAAGCCCATAACTGGATTGCTAAGAATGACCGCAACAAAATGGCTTTCTGGTCTACTGTTCTCTTCGACGACGACGCCCTCTCTGACGAATCCGACGGTAACGCCTACGGAGAGTTCCGCCCAGATATCGCTAAGACCGAAGTTGAAAACTGGTTCGAACGGAACTCTCGCTTCTGCGACAAAGCTCGCCAGCTACTCATTGATTACGAGGAGAATTTAGCAGCCAAGGGGTTGCCTCCTGGTCACTTGCCCCGCATTTCTCCGCTGGCTTGGAACTGGCTTCCAGAGGGCACAGTACGTGTGCGCGCGGATGACTTCGACAACACCACCAAGATTACCCCCCTGTGGAAGGAAGACGAGCCCGACAAGTTTGAACAAGACAAGGCCTACGGTCGGGTTTCGAGAGAAGTTGATACATGGTGGCTCAAGATACGGGACCCCAACTACGATGGCTGGGTAGTTCCTATGCCCACCGTTGAGTTCGCCCAGCAGAGGACCGAGAACTGCAAAGCCAACCTTGTCAACCGATATGCTCACTCGTATCGGACTGCCGAACACGAGGGGTCGGTTCACTCCACCGAGGGTGGCCCGTTACCAGAAGGCGCTACCGACCAGGAAGGGAAAGAAGGTGGCCATTATGTCCACGACTACAACGACGACATGATCGAGGAGGAAGATATTGATGACGACGACTCGTATGGCGAGGGGCCGATGAATGGGTTGCTCACGGAAGTACCTAACATCCTCGACCCCAAGCAGATTGAAGCGCTCCACATGATCGTCAAGTCATGCATACTCGATAACGCGGGGTTGGTGCTGAGCAAGGCAGGGGAAAACCTCCAAAAGACCAGATGCAGAATGTTTATGGCTATGGAATGCGGCAGGAGCCTCCTTAGAGAGATATTGGTCTTCATTGCTGTTTGGGAAAAGAGCGAGCAGTCACTCATTTTCCAATTGACAACCCAGATCGTCGAAGCCATCCATCACAGCGCCCTGGTCCCCTACGCCTGGCAATCGTTACGCATTCCCAAGGACATCATATCTCCCGCACAGACCGTCCTGCTGAGGCTTGTTAACACGATGTGCCGTGCCAGAAACAACGACCCGCCGCCCGTCGAGTCAAAGGAGCATATCCGGGATGCCAAGCTGCTACACTTTCTTTTCATCCAGTTTCGCAGTCGTATAGTGCCGGAATGCGCGGCACTAATGCACCTCCAAGCCCAGATTCGCAATGACCTGTGTGATCCGGCCGACTTCCCCGTCGACAGCTGGGACATGGAGCGCGCCAAAGACGGCATCCAACAGTTCCTCGAGCTCCTCACCACCGTCAATGAACTCCCCGAGACTCGCCGGTACCTCATTGAATGGGAAGCCACCTACGAGCTCCTGACTCTTCTCAAGGGCCTCGAAGCCGGCGTCCCCAAAAAGCCCATGGTCGAGATGCCCAACCGCTCCAACAATCCCCGCCAGCACCAGCAGCCCCCGCCACACCCGGACGACCCGGACGCGGGTTACGATTCGGAAGACCATCCTCTGGCCCCCCCTCCACCCCTCGAAGAACCAGCGCACAAGTACCCGTGGGCCGGCATCAAGGGCCAGATCCTGCACATACTTGCGGGACTGCTGCAACCACCGCCGGGGCGGAGCAGTCCAGGCAACCCCGAAGTTCAATCCCAGATCCTTCGTCACAACGGCGTGATCAGCCTTCTAAACTGCTGCGTCTACGACGACCACAACCGCTACGCACGGGAGCGGGTACAGATCTGCCTGAAATGGCTCATGGACGGCTCCGACGAGGCGAACAAGTACCTGCGGGAGCTAATCGCCATGTCGCCACCGCCCAACCTGAGGGCACCACAACAGCAGCAACAGACAACCCAAGCCCAAGGCAGCGGAAGCGGCACCGCGGGGCCTGCCGCGCAACCACAAACAGCAAGCCTACGCATCGACGGCATTGCCGGCGAAGTGAAGGTGCGGCTACGTGCCCCAGGCGAGGCCATCCCACAACAGCCGCGCCCGCTCATCTCCGGATCTTCGTCGGGCCCGGGCTCGGGCACCGGACGCGCTCTCCCGCCGCCGCTAGCTAACACCACCACGGCCACGGCCACGGCTGACGACCCCGGCTACGGCTACAGTAATGCGCAAAGGTACAGCGGTAGCAACGTCCTGCCGCCCATCCAGGGTGGTGGTGGTGGTGGTGGTGAGGGCAGCGATGGAGTGAGGGCGGGTTCGTCGTCGTCGTCGATGCCTCCGCGGAGTCGGCCTGAGGAGCTGCTGAGGGATATTATCACTCTTGCGGACGAGGCGGCGCGGTTGGCGATGGGTCGGCCGTTGGAGGGTGATGAGACGGAGGAGGAAGGTGAGGAGGGTGAGGAGGAGGAGGGAGAGGGGGAAGGGGGGGAGGATGATTTTATGTAAGAGAAAGTATGGAAGGAGGAAGGAATATATATATATGGGTGGTTCGTCGAAACTGTTGGTTGGCTCGGTTAGGTTCTGGGGGTCTGTGTTATAAGGGCTGCTTATTTATCAAGGTCAAAATGAGTGTTTGCGGTTCTTTGTGTTGTCAGTCGTTTACTGCACAGCGACGGAGTATATCGGTTTGGCGATAAAAAAAAAATGGAAAAACGGTAGTTATGATTTATTCAACAGTTCTTCGGGGGTGATCCATAACCAAGGACTGCATTTCGTAGATCTCCACCCCCTGGGGATATGACTGACTTTTCCCAGTTCTTGATTTGGACACATAAAACAAAGATCGGATACAAGTGAGTTTCTCAGAACCTAGGGGATGGATATACGTGAGCTAGGCATAATGCCTGGTAGGCTGTGTCTTCTTCATATGTCCATCTTCACATAAAGACGACGAAGATTAGTTCAAGGTTCGTTTTATACAACCGTTTGATGATTACGCTGAACGAAACGAATACGCCAGGAAGCTTGAAATGATAAGAAGCAGCGCGCTCAAGAGGGAAAAAGGTTGATAGAGTGAAAGCAAACTTATAATATGACGGCTATGCCTGCTGCATCCTGTATTCCTTTTTGGACCGTTCCCTACCCGCTCCCCTGCCTCCTCTATTATGCCACCCGTACATCCCGGTAAACAAAACTAGATGTGGTATCTCTTCCTCCCATCTCGAGTCGGCCATGCGATTTCTACTCGCGCGGCAGTCTCGGGGCGCTGCCCTCCTTCACAGCGGCCAGGATCAAATCCTTTGCTTTCTCCACGCCCTCCTTGGTACCGACGACCTCGATAGCATCGCCCTGCGTTTGGTCACGAGGAACCGTGATCTTGCACCCGCTCTGCTTCCGAATCGAGTTGACCTTGCTGCCGCCCTGGCCAATGACAAAACGGTACGTCCTGGGGTCGGGAAGAACCAGGTAGCCGGTGGCGGTCTGATTGCTCGCCTGATCAAGCGCCGACTGGATAGCCTTCTTGGCTTTCTCGATATTCTCGGGCGAACCGCGGAGAACCCACGGGATATCACCCTCCTCGGTGGATGCCTGCTCCACCACCTGCCAAGAGTGAGCGTCGGCGGTGGTATCGTCGTCATCAGTGATCAAGGGAAGCGAGTCGCCATTCGCACGAGCACTCTTCGGGGCCGTGGGCTTGGCGGGAACAGTTTCGCCAGCATGGTCGACTGTCACGCTGAAGTCGCTCCTGAACTTTCGGAAGATCTGGCCGTTGTTGGAGACGACGTGGTGCAAAGCCCGGGGGACTTGGACGGTCTCGCCTGGCAGCTCCTTGACCATGTCCTCGACATGAGCCTTGGCCTTCTCCACATCGGCCGGCTGGCCGGTGATTTTGACGCTCGTGGTGCCGCTACCTTGGCGAGGAACGTCGATGGAGACCTTGAACTGGGTCTCGATATTCCGCTTCGTCTCGCCACCGCGTCCGACAATGGACCTGTGCTTCTCGACAGGCACATCTAGCTCCTCGGTGACCTGGCTCTCGCGCTCTGCCACAATGGCCTCGATGTGAGCCACGATCTTGTCCACGACTTCACTGCGACCCTCGACTTTGATGGCATCGCCGTCAGCGTCCTGCTTGGGGAATTGGATGGTGCGGGCCAGCTCTCGCTGGTCGCTAGAACCCCCGGCCTTGACAACAATGTCGCGGAGGGTAGAACCTAAGGATCTGTTAATCATCGTGGTTTATGGTCATCTCGGGATGTCAAACTTACCACCAGTGCCGATGAGGGTCCTGTGGTATTTCCGGGGGACCTCAATCTTCTTGACTACGGTGTCATCGAAGATGGCTTTCTTCTCCTCCAGGATCTTCTTGGCTGCTGCTACCTGGGTCTTGGTGCCTTTGATCTGGATCTCTGCCAGGTCTTCGGTAGATTCCTTCGCGCTGGGTACGTCAATCTTGGCGCCCGTCGACTGGCGCAGCTGCTCCAAGACGGCACCGCCGGCACCGATCAGAGAAGGCACTTGCTTCTTCTGGACCGTTACGGTGGCGGTAAACGAGTTGTCCTTGAGGTACTGCAGGAGCGACAACAACTCGTCACGAGCTTCGTCGGCACCCCGCTTCGGCCCGCGAATGATGACCTCGTCGGCCGCCTGCTGACGGCGGCTCTTCCCGGCATCGCTGGCCGAGTCGCCGAGAGAATCGTCGTCCTTGGCGTTCTTGGTGTTGCTACGAGGGAAGAAGATGAGGACCTTGTAACGTGTTTGCAGCTTGTTGACCTGGTTCCCCTGAGCACCAATAATCTCGCGGTGGAACTTGGGGTCAATCTTGAGCACATGCGTCGCCTCATCCTGCAGCTGGCGTGCAAGAGCATTGATGTGCGTCTTTGCGACCTCCGCTTTGGCCTTGGGGCCCTTGAGTTGGACCTTCCCATCATCCACCTGGATCTCGACGTCAAACTTCTCCCTCAGCTCCCGAATGTTACTGCCACCCTTGCCGATCAAGTGGTTGGCGAACTTTTGAGGGAACTCGAACTCAAGGATAAATCCACGCTCCTTCTCGTCCTGCTTCTCTTGTTCAACGAACTCGAGACACTTGGCGACAAGCCAGTCTACGACAGAGGTGGGGCCGCGGATATGAACGGACTCGCCGCTGTTGGACACGCGCGCGCGGATTGGGTTGGAGGCACCGTCTTGCTCGTTCTTGATGAACTTTTGAAGCTTGGTATGAAATCTGCAATCGTGTCAGGGCGCTGGTAATCTCGCCACGGGTGGGCAAGCGGAATACTCACTTTACTGGGACCTCTATGGTTTGGGAAGAGATAGGTTCCCGCTGTTTCATCAAATCGGTAATATGTTTTTGGGCGCCTTGGAGCCCCTTCTGCATCTCACTGATGTCTTTTTGTCCCGGCTGAGCCCGCGCGATCTGATAGGACTCGGGATCCGAAGAGCCTTCGTACACCAACAAGACCGAAGCATTCGGCTCCGAAGCCTCGGGGACGACGAGGTGGACACCGAAGGTCTGTCGCACGTGGGGCAGCAGCTCCTTCCTGATGTATTGATGGTAAAAAGGATCGACAGTGACGGTAGTCATCCGTGCCGGGGGGTGGCCATCAACCATGGCCTTGATGTCGGCCTGAGCTCTGACAATGTTCGCGCCATCGCGAGCGTAGAGTTCCCATGGCAAAGCGCCTTGCTCGGAGAACGGGGTGTTGAAATGCACGTTATGCAAGTTGCCCACCCGTTCAAGCTCCCGCTTCTGCTGGAGATAGCGTGTGACATTGCGAGCGTGGACGGCAGCGCCGCCGGGGGCTTGGCGGTAGAAGCGCGAGATGTCAATGTTGGAGCACTGCATGTCCATGGCGAGGCTAACGGTCTTTTGCACGCCGGCCGCGGCCTGGTTGGAGGGCCCAATGACTTTGACCATGTCATCGTCTTCGTCATTCGGCATTACGATAGTGCATCCGGTCTCCTCGAAGAACTGCTCCATCGAGATGCCCTTCTCTCCGATGATGAACTGGTGACGGCCGGGTTGGATATGAACCAGTTGGACCGTCAGTTGGTCCCGGAGCTGCTGGACCCTCTCCTCGATCTTCGACCGCGCAGCTTTCGCAGCATATCGCTCGCCGCGCAGCTGGATGAAATTGTCAGCCGCGGCATGGAACGTGGGGCGCCCCGAAGAAACCGCAACGGGCGGCGTGGACGAAAAAGGCTGGGCGGAAGGAATGCGGATTTGAATATCATATTCCTGCTCGAGCGCCTTGACGTTGCTGTTGTTCGCGCCACCAATGAAGGGGTAGAATTCAGCCGGGATATCCTTCAAAGTGGTGGTGACGGTCCCAGCACGCTCACCCATGATCTCGTAGATGAGATTCCGGGCATGGGCAGCCTGTTGGGTGTTGCCCTCAACAACGACCTTGATGAGCTCCTCATCGTCCTCGCCCTCGGGGGCCGACTGACCATCTTCCTTGGGCACATGAATCCGAGCGCCTGTCTTTTCTTGGATGGCCTTGATGGTAGACCCACCCTTGCCAATGATATGGGGTCTCGCCCAGCGATGAACGTCCAGCTCCAACTTCAACTTGGCGCCGATCAGGGCAACAAAGTCCTTCAGCGACTGAGTCGTGCTGTCGCCCTTGGGCCCGGTTGCCTCAATCCTGAGCATGTTATCGGTGTGAGGGACGAGCTTGATTTGGGCTCGGGACTTGCGGTTGAAGTCCTTGATGATGTCGGGAAGCGGCCGCTTCAATTGCTCGCGAGGGAGGATGTCGTCCGGCTTCAAGAGAAGGTATTCCTTGTGTTGGCCCGGAATGGAGAGGCTCGGGGCGGCCGATGCCTCGGGGGCCGGCGTGGTGGTCCCCGAGGCCGGTGCAGAAGTAGGTGCAGAGGCCTCGGGAGTCCGCGCCAGCCAGACGGGGGCCACGTTGGCCACAGCCCTGGGGGCGCCGCCGAGTTCCGGGAAGTCGTTCGAGATAGTGCTAGACGACATTGTCGAGGTACCGTGGGACGAAACCGTAAGAGAACAGCGGAAGGGTGGTCGGGCCGAGTGTGTAGGATGTTGACCGAGTCTACGTTGCTGACCGAGTCAAGACGGCTCTTGTTAGAAAATGAGGTAGCAAAAAGATACGGGGGGAGGAATTGACAAGGAAGTGCGAGCAATCAGCAAATAGCAATTAAACCAGCAGATCGCCGCACTCGATTGAATAAAAGACAACAGAAGGGAGGAAGGAAATTACCTGTAAAGTGTGAGGCTGCAAGGTGAAGTGGTCCGGGTTTGGGGGTGGCCAGGGGATTTATACGTGAGAAGTGGACATTTCGCCTGCTCCTGCAACGTCGTACCTTCCCCAAAAATTGTTGGGGTGCGGTCGGTGCGGACGTTGCAAGTCTTGGCACCAGATCTCCCATGTGCTGGCAGTACGGCAGCCCGCTTTACAAGTATGTATGTCTGTACATACACAGGAGACAGTCGAAACCTACAACCCGCCACCAGGTCACCCACCTCGATCGCCTCTTAGCCAACCTAGAGATACACATGGAACGACTTGCTAGGGCCAAATTTTTTGCATACCTCTCCTAGGATTGGAACTGCACTAGCGTGAAACCAGATCAATTGTAATACCAAATACGATACATTACCTACAGCAGCTCAGACGCATGCACCATCAATTCACACATGTCATGACGGAATTTGCTGCAGCCAGCGCGTAATACACATATCATAGGTACCTAACTATCCATAAACGCCCATGTCAACCGATGATTAATTGTTGGTCAGTGTGAACATCTCTCCGTCGGGCAACAGGGGTCCAGGTCCGTATCGTATACTGGTTGTTCCGTAACTGCCCGGCTCGTAATGGTAATGGTCGTACACCCGCAAAGCTCTAGTTCATTTGAAGCCAATGCTCCTCTGACTACCAACCTTAAAGCGAGTGGTTCGAGTTGCAAAGGGGATCGGTTTTTAGTCTGCTGTTCTTCTCTTTTGATAGCCTCACGTGTCTCGATTCTTCAGTTAATTAACTCCCGGGGTTGTTAAGGGGCAAGGGGCAAGACCGCACTCGCCCACACCAATGCCGAAACAAGATTGAAGCCATCCCAAACGGGTTTGTACGATAAAAACAAAAAGGGGCTGTCCCACGTGACAAGAGAGCACGGAGAAGTTGAGTTTCACCGCAGCTGCATGTCACAGCCACTTGTTGAAGTGAGGAACGACTCTTGATGGCGTTCTCGGGTCGATGTAGGGTTAGGGCTGAGCTCCCCTTAGCAACAATGTATCTACTTGTAAAGGAGGATGGGCAAGCCTTTGCATCACGCAGGATGATGGAGCGGCCCCCAAAGCAACCCGGTTCCAACCTGACCCAAGGAGCCGACCCCGAGCCTCACCGAACCCACCTGTTATGGAGGCCACCTCGCCGCATTGAGGGTGCTTTGAACACAAACCCGACTGGCCAACCTGGCGACGGGTGGCAATGGACGTGAGAAAAGGTCTGAGGAGGCTCTCAATGTTATGTAATTTTTTCGGCTATTGGTAACAATTGCTTTGCGCCTTTCAGCTCACCCCTTGTTGCTAGGCTGTTAGGTTTCGAAAAGCTGGCCGTAGATGAGCTGATATCAAAACGAAGCATGGGGGTGGCGAGACACTTCTGGTAGCTCCGGCCTTCTTGCTTTGCAAATGGAATTATGCACTTCGTATGAGACCGAGCACAACAGGGGTCAGGGAGTGTCATTAAAATGTCCCGTCTGCAGCCTGGCAGTTGAACCCTTCCTGCGTCATTGCAGTACCGATGCATCGGCATCAACCCCGAAGCTTGATGTGGAACGAAGAGTTCTGGGTAGTAATATTGTACCCAGTTATTCCGTCACCGACAGCCCGGGAAGGATACCGTGGAATCCTGGAGAAAGCCGTTGACTGTTTGACACGATCCTCAACAACCGCGGCTTTGGACCCAAGCGCATCATCGCACCATGGATGGATGGCGAGAACAAACTTGGCCAGATCTGTGTCCCGCTTCTCGTTGGAGTCCCCGAAACGGCTGTGGGGTCCGAGATGCCAGGCGATGGAACGGTCCTTTTCAGCCGAACGCCGATCGCCGCCAAATTCTAGCCGCTTGCGAGCTCTGTGTCATGAGAAAACCAAGCTTCTGTTCTCATTTCTTCGGTTGTTCCCCATTGCAAAGATTTCGCCCAGGCCCGTTCCGCCTATGTAACGACCTGGGAGGTACCCAGGACAAAAACCGTCCGTGTCCCGTTCCGCTCGCACAGTGTCACTTCCGTTAACGAAGCCCCACTTCAACCCCTTCATCCCGCACGGATGGCGGCTAGCCCCACCATACCCTTGGCTGGGCTGTTTGCTCAAACGTTATCTGTGCCATCAATGCCCATTCCACGTCCAAGAGAATGGCGGAGGCGCTTGGGTTGAATATTTACATGTGCTTGTTTACTATGTATAGAGATGGCTGACTCGAAAGAAGCAACCAACCTTACAGATAGTTCCAGCTTTGTTGCAAGCTGTGTAGCACAATCCCATGCTCTCGAAGACGGCGCGGGCCGGTAGGGAACGACCAGGGTGTTTCTCGAGCGGTGGTGCGGCGTTGCAAGATTCATCAGGCAAGCCTTCACGGCCAACAGCCAGCGAAGTGGAGGTGATTAACCACCGAGTCACTACCAGTCACCCAGTGACATGAGACAGGTAGTTAGTTGATGAGTGGCGCGACAAGAACTCACACCCACACCCGAGCATTGTCCACTGTAGAGTCCCGTTCCACCCGGTTCCCAGTCGGTTTGTGGTCTTGGGGGTTCATCTGATGCCGCCGAACAACCTTCGTCTGAACAACCCCCAAGCACCCTTCTTTGAAAACCTGGATGTCAGGATGTTCACTCCCGGTTCCATGTTGTGCAGAACAAGATCGTAAAAAACGTTGCAACGGGTCCCGACAGTCCGTTTGAAGGGTTGTTCCCTGCCAACCGGAGTACACACTGTGTGTGCCAGTCCCCTGCGACTTCATCCAGCTTGCAGGCACCAATCAGGTCGGGCCCCGCTGGATGCCACCCCCCCAGGTGGCCGGTGTGCAGAGGCCAGGGCATCTCGAACCGCAGCCAAGCGGAACCTGGAAGAGCCAAGGAGAGGACGAGATCAAGCAGGAGCAACGAACGGCGAGAGAAAACGCAATTTTGCTCGCTGCGACCCTCGTTCGGTGCCTCAATTACCCCGGCACCCATCTGGCTGCTTTGTCTGGCTCCCAAACTGTACGTTGAAATTTTTGATTGCTATTTTGCTTCATTTCCCGGGCGCCTGGGCCGTGAGATGGACAGTCCAAAGATTGCAAGTGGTGGCTCCAGCGCTAGCTCTCAGCGTCGCAGGCTCACTAAGAAGCCTCCGACGGCAGCAGCGCACTACCATTCTCACCACTCGAGCTCAAGGTTCAGCGCTGCGTCCGACGGCCGTGTTGACGCCCAATCTCTAGGAAGCAAACAAAGCTCGACCAGCTTGCGCCGGGCACCCAGCGCTCCCACTGGCAACAGAACTCTGGCCTCGAACGCGACCGACTTCTCGCCACGCTTCCCCGCCGCACAGTCTCCCGCTTTCTCGCTCGCAACGAGCCGGTCACACACCTCATCCACCCTTCCCGACGGCACGCCTGCGGCGCTGTCTCCCTCGTCGCACTCCCATTACCGCTCCCTGCAGACCCGAGCTGACGCGCAGCAACCACGATCCGTCCCGGGGGACATCCTTCAACCCCTCAGCTCCAAGACTTCGGACGAGTTAATTGGCGCTCCCTTTGACGGCACGGCAATCCTCGACCGCATTGCCGCCACGAAGTCCCCCACTCCAAGCAACCTCAACAATAGCAGCGAGCACAACCACAACAACAGCGACATCCACAACACCAACAATAACAACAACCAACACAACGGCAACCACAACTACAACTACAATCACAGACCCGGCCACCAATCCCCGCCTCGACTTACACTTCAGCAACCACCCCGCGCGGATCCCGGGACGCGAACCATGGGACACTCCCCGCCGCCGCTCCGCCAGTCGGCAACCTACCCGGCTGGCGACCTGCCGATTCTAAACGAGAAGGGGGGGGTGCTCAAATCCGACAGCGCCGGCCTCCACAAACGCTACTCCGACGAAACGAAGGAGAGCAAGATCCCCAGCATGCTCAGGAAGAAATCGGGCTTCTCCGGTTTCATGAACAGCTTGGTGGGGTCACCAAAGAAGCCGCTCATCTCTGCACCTGAGAACCCGGTGCACGTAACACACGTCGGATATGATAGCACCACGGGCCAGTTTACAGTATGGGATTACCGGATGTTGTAATCATGTTTGCCGTCTATGCTAACCTAACCAACAGGGGCTACCAAAAGAATGGCAACGACTGATTAATGAGAGCGGCATCACCGAGAAGGACACGCGAGAACATCCTCAAATCCTCGTCGACGTCTTGACATTCTATAAAGAAACCCAAGAACGACCGCAGGAGGACCAGTCATTGGAGAAATTCCACGACGCCCGGGCGGACTACCGGGGTCTGGCCACCACCCCGTCGCCCGCGACTGCTCACCCTTCCCCGGGCCTACTACAATCTGGTTATGGCGCCATGTCCCCCTTGATCAGTCCGCCCGCAAGTCCGAGGTTCCCTAACGTCGGCCACGAGGGCAGCTTTGAGAACCCACGCGCACCACCACCAGTCCCTAAAGGCCACCTCATGTCGGGTAAGGACATCAATCTCATGCCCAGCCGGCCCGCGCCCAAACCCCCAACGAGCCTATCAACGAGGACACAGCCAGCGTACCCGACAATGGATTCGGGAATTGGCATGGCCCCGCCAGGCGATGACGTCTCACCCTCCTACCTCCCCCCCAAAGACAACGCGCCGATGTTGCCAGAAGAGCATAGGTCACGGTCCAACTCTCGAGCAAATGGCGCATCGCCTTATTTGGGTTCCCAACTATCTCCCTCGGTCACCTCACCGCCGGCCAACCAACAGGCGATGTACCAGCAGCAACTTCTGCAACAACAGCAGGAGCAGGCAATGGCACAGGCGCAGGCGGCCATGAGCGGCCAGCTAGGACGCCAAGCGAGCAAGCGGCAGCAGCCGACCCCGCCGGCTTCGCAGCACCCACACCTGCAGCAGCAGCTGCTGCAGCAACAACAGCACCAACAGCAGCAAGGAGACCCGAATGGGCCTAACCGGGTACCACCAACACAGCAAGCGAGGGTTGCGCAACCAGGCTCGAGGCCGCGGCACAGACCACGACAGAGCAACGGTGTTGACGTGGTCGCCGCCCTGAAGAGGATATGTTCCGAGGGCGACCCGCGGGAAGTCTACCGAGGTTTTACCAAAATCGGCCAGGGAGCGTCCGGCGGCGTGTACACGGGCCACGAGAGGGGGACCAACCGGCTGGTGGCTATCAAGCAGATGAACCTAGAACAGCAACCCAAGAAGGACCTCATCATCAACGAGATTTTGGTCATGAAGGAGAGCTCACATCCCAACATTGTTAACTTTATTGACAGCTACCTGTGTGGGGGGGAATTGTGGGTGGTCATGGAGTTTATGGAGGGCGGCAGCTTGACCGACGTCGTGACGTTTAATATCATGACCGAGGGGCAGATTGCCTCGGTCTGCCGAGAAACCCTCCGCGGCCTGCAGCACTTGCATTCCAAGGGTGTCATCCACCGAGACATCAAGTCGGACAATATCCTGCTCAGTATGGAGGGCAACATCAAGCTGAGTAAGTTTTGCACTCCAAATTCTTTTTTCCTCTCTCTCTTTCTCTATTTCCTTGCCGCTGGTAACCTTGAGCTAACCTGTCCCCCTCCCCCACAGCCGATTTCGGGTTCTGTGCGACGATCAACGAGGCGCAAAACAAGCGTACAACCATGGTTGGCACGCCGTATTGGATGGCGCCGGAGGTGGTTACTCGGAAGGAGTACGGCCGCAAGGTGGACATCTGGTCGTTGGGCATCATGGCCATCGAGATGATCGAGGGCGAGCCACCCTACCTAACCGAGTCGCCGCTGCGCGCTCTGTGGCTGATCGCTACGAACGGTACGCCACAAATCAAGAACGAGCAGGACCTTTCCCCTGTGTTCCGCGACTTCTTGTACTTTGCGCTCAAGGTCGACCCGGAGAAGAGGGCTAGCGCGCACGATCTTTTGAGGGTATGTTCCACACATTTTTAGGGCCACTTCCTACCACTCCAAGGTATGCTAACCTCTGTACAGCACGAATTCATGAAGACATGCGTCGACCTCTCCACACTCGCACCCTTGGTCCGGGCCGCGAGGGAAGCCAGGGCACAGGAGAAGGCCCGCAAGGGGCATTGATAGGCTCTAGTTGTTAAGCTAGCCCTTCCCGCCTATTTTCGATCGAGGCGTCGGCGTATCAACCAGCAATGTTTATCTGGCTTTCTACCCTTCTGGTCTATGTTACCATGGGTGCATTGCATTTTTTTGGTCATCAAGCAAGGGATCTCGTGCTGCCCCATCAAAGCCTTTATTTTTCTTACCATTTTACTCAACTCTCAGGGCAGGCAGGCAGGCAGGCGGACAGGCAAGGCGGGCATTGTGCATCATTTTGCGATCTCTTTACTCTCTGAGCCCGATTTTCTGTTTTCTTCACCCAGGTTTTATCTCAGTTCTACATCAGACCTGACATCGAAATAAAACTGACCTCTGGTGGACGGTCTCTTTTTCTCTTTTTGCTTTTCCGCGTTTTTTGCTTTCATTGACCGGTCGATCTCCATCGGGAAAAGATGTGTGTGGGCTAATGAAGTTGTCAGGTTTTATTCTATTTTTCATTCTTTACTTCAGAGCATGATGCCAGTAGCAGCGAGCATATCATACCTGTCGACCATGGAGGGATCGGCCTCCATAAAACTACAAGCAGCCATAGCAAGAGGCTGACTGGTACTGCATGGTGTCGTTTAAAAGTTATTTTGCTCCCTTTCTCCCTTCTGTTACGTTCCCCACTGTTGGGGGATGGGAGCATCATGTTTGAGAGGGTTGGCACGGCGAGAATTAACTTGCTTTTTTTTGTCCCAGCTCTTCTTGCGTGTGTTGACGGCTAGACAAGGTTTGAGCCGGTTTATTGTTTGGTGTTTGAGTTATGGATGGATATGAAAGGATCGGTGCGGGATTTAAGAGGATCAGAGGTGGTGGGTTCTTTACGTACCAAGGTACCGATCACTTGAAAGAGGCTGAAGGAAATTAGTCACAATAAGTTTCTGAGGTTGTGCGAAGTCACTTTGATGAGCAACATGTGGGCAAGCTTTTGATGTGATTCTGTTTGGTTAAAAAAAACCAAAGTTCTATTTTGTGAGCTTGACTTGTTTTGAGCACAAGGTTTGTTGTCTTGGGCAACTTAGGAATTGAGAAAGAACGCGGGGAGGTGTGAGAAACGCGTCCCTTACGTGTAGAGCCCGTGTTATCAAACCACAGGCAAACAGAGTCAAAGTTGGAAGTTATGTAGGTGAGGAATCAATTCCGTGCCTCAATTTCATTAGAATATGTGAACCAGTTTTATGCTCCTCAACCATGACCGAAGGAAACGGTTTCTTCCGGAACCTCGCCGTACGCCGCCAACCCAGAAGCCAAGTGAAACCAAGCACCAGCCAGAAGATGAAAAACCCGAAGATAGTAAAAGGTCACGGCTGCCCAGCACCAACTACCCTTCTCTCGAGATCCATTAGATCGCTGTGTCCTTCCTCCCATGTGCGAAACCACCAAATCCATAAGCCGTCTATAGGGTATCCCGCAGAGCCATGCATTCCAATCCTTGTGTCCCGTATGTAACACTTAGTAAAGCGTGTAGCCACCGTCGATGATGACGTTGGAGCCGGTCATGAAGCCGGAGGCGTCAGAAGCCAGGAAGACGCAGAGACCGTTGAGGTCGTCCACGTTGCCGAGGCGGTCCTGGGGAGTGAGCGACTTCCAGATCTTCTTCTGGGCGTCCAGGGCAGGGACCTTGTTGAGGGCAGTGTCCATGTAGCCGGGCGAGATGCAGTTAACACGGATGCCGTGCTTGGCCCACTCAGCACCGAGCGACTTGCCGAGCTGAATGACACCCGCCTTGGAGGCGTTGTAGCACGACTGCTCCTGGGGGTAGTTGACGATGGAGCCAGACATGGAGGCGACCAGGATGATGGAGCCCGGCTTGCCAGCGGCCATCATGGCGCGACCGACAGACTGGGACATGAGGAAAGAACCAGTGAGGTTGATGTCGATCAGACGGCGGAACATAGCCGGGTCATAAGTCTCAGCCTTGATGTTGGAGTCGGCAATACCAGCCGAGTTGACGAGGACGTCGGGAGCACCATAAAGGTCGACAACGTTCTGGACAGCGGCGTCAATCGCGCTACCATCACGAACATCGACCTTGAAGAAGGAAACCGGGAGGCCAGTCTTCTGGTGCAGCTCAGCGGCAGACTCGTCACCGAGGTCTTGGTTCGCGTCGAAGATGGCGATAGCCTTGGCACCGGCCTCGGCGCAGGCACGAGCCATATGGTTGCCGAGACCACGAGCACCACTAATGATTGGTTAGTGACTTGTTCTTGGTTCTTTGTTTCGTGACTTCTTTGAGATGTCTTACCCAGTGATGATGATGACCTTGCCGTGAACGCTCATCTTTTGGAGGGTGCGGGGCATCTGCCTGTAGACCTTATCATGCAGCGGGTGGACAGCATCCTCCTCCTCGGCATTAACCTCGGGGGCAACGGCACCGTTCTTAACGGGAATGCTGAAGTGGTCGGAGTTGCTAGTGGCGACGCCCTTGTGGTCGGGGCTGTACACCGTGACAGGAACCTCGGTCTCCTTAATGACCTCGGATTTCATGTGGCGAGCCGAGACGGAAAAGGCAGCTCGCTGAGAGACCGAGAGCCCAGCACGGGCAAAGGCAGGCCGAGAGACGGCGGTGAGGCGGGGAGCCAGGCGAGCAGTGCGCGAAAAGGCCATTGTGATGTGGATTGTTGAGTTTAGATTTGTTTGAAGTGTTTGAACGGAGGTGATCAAATTTCAAAAGTCGGATCGACTTGTTGAAAGAGTGGTCTCAAAAGAGAATGGGTTGACGTGAGTGGCTGAGAATGGCGGGGTTGAGATAGGTCGCGGTTCTTTAGCGTGAGCCAAAAAAACAAACGACCAGTCGGGATGAAAAGGTGTGGCCGTTCCAAACTTGCACGATTGTGAAGTGCGGTGTTGGTAATTCTGGGGAGGTGCCAGAAAAAAAGGGAGGGAATTGCGTGTAAGTGGGCGGTGGGTTTCAGGGTACGTCAAAGGTACCAAGGCTCCTCAATAGCGACCTCAAAACTACACTGGAGAAGCAGAAACCTGACAGCAATGGGCGACCGTCAGGCTCTCGATATTTATAGGGAGTAGGCTGTTGTTTGGAAGGCGAATGTCGGAACTGATGTTCCTGGTCGTTTGAGGCGGCTAGCTCAGGTACTCAGGGGACCGGAAACAATGGCGGAGTTTGGATGAGGCAAAATGGCCGGCGGGGTCCAGAACGGTGGCGGTTTCGAGTCGAGATCGCTCTTTTTTGATGCAATGCAAGCCTGGGGCTGTGGATCTGCGGGTTCCACGCACACTGCTGCAGACTGCACTATCGGTTGGCAAATGCCGGCGGACACGGGCGGATACGATTATTTTAGTCGACGATTGAGTCGTGGGAACGAGAAACCAAGAAACGGCTGGCCCGAAAGCAAGGTCAGCGTGGGTTCCGCATGTTTCCAACACTCGAACTGCTGTCCACCATCCCAGTTTTGCGGGGAGCGGGAAGCCCGAAGTGGCATCTTCCATCTCCACAGCTCGATGGCGTCAAAAGTTCAGTCGAACCGCCGCACACCTTGCACGCCCAACCCGGACACCGTAGACTTCGACCAACAACAAACTAGGCTCATGGGTCCACATACCTTGAGGAGATTTCTCAGTGTTACTTTCTGTTGCTGTCTTCGTGTGTTGGGCTGAAATGCGATGACTTCGTCTGATGTTCAAGTTGTCTACACAGTTTGGACGCGCTCCAGCTGGCTCTGGTCTCGTATTTATATCTGGAAAGTCTTTTGCAAGATTACCCCTAAGGTAATCCGTCCGAACATCCCGACACATCAGGATCGGGCGGTGAGGTGTGTCTGTGGGACCAAGAGATTGAGAGGGAGTCACAAGACCAACCTCAATTTTCACCACCCACGCCGCAGGCGTGCGGTGTTCCAAAAGCTGGCGTGGCGGCCGCGGAAACCAGCCGGGCTTGCGCGCCTGTACTCCATCCTTGCCAAACGGGTAAATATCTGCTAGCTATAATCTGGCGTTTTTACATTGGTACTCCTCTTGCTTAACTCAACTGGGGAAGTGGAGCGCGACAATTGACATGGCGGTAGGGCGATCAGTCAATCTCCGCCTCGCGCTTTCAAGGGAGCTTGCATCTCCGAGAGAAACAGAGATTTCGTTGTGGGTTTTTTGTTTTGGTTGATCAGTAACATGACACCGGATCCCTGATCCGACCCTGTCGCGGGCCGTCATGGTTGAGTTTGCCCATGTTCGAGGTTCCAAAGGCAAAATCCATGCATGCAGACATGGCTGTCTCTCGGAGAATCCATGGTGTTCTGGCGGGGAGCTCTGGGTCGAACTCGAGTGACCGAGAGATGGATGTGCCAAGGTTAAGCGGGGTCCCCTGTCAGCCCATCCTGCCCCGCAGCCGGCGCATGGGGTTGCAGTGCAGAAGCCTCGCCCGTTAGCTTGGCGAAAGAAATCTGATAGATGCACCGCGTGGGGGGTCCAGAATCTCGCAATTCCCATCCTTCCCTCTCACCGGTGCCTTCTCTCTGTAACACCGACCAACGGGAACGCTCTCTTTGCTGTTTCCCCCCATCGAGACCATCGGAGCGGTGAGCTTCTGTATGTGCTGTCCGAATCCCCTGCATACACTTGAGACGCGTCTCTTTCGACAATTGCATTAGTGGCAAAGGCAGGTGGCATTCCCGAAGGCGGCCGCGGCTCGTCCTGCGGCTCACCGAGCTCCCCTCAACACGTCGCATCCATTCTACTGTACAATGGTGTTGGAGGTACGAAGTACTTCGTAGCTAGGTGTTTCGTGTTCAGCGGTTCAGCGACGCGACGACTTGGCCTGCCGTGACGGGTTGAGGTTAGATTCTGTGCATACCCCCTCCCTTAACTTTCAATCATCCATGACACAGATTGAATGTTACAACCGCGATGGACTGGATTGGGGAACCGGGCAAGTCACCGACCACCGAGTCACGCCCAAGAACGAAACACTAACAATTTCTGACAACGAAGTATGCCAATGCCAATGCCAATGCCAATTGCAGCACAGAGATCTCACCAGCGATAAACCAGCCATTGGGTTTGATGCGTTCCCCCACAACATGTCGGTCTCATGGGTTGGCTCCCTGGTCGGTACGTACCTCGAGGTATCCAGGTCTCCCTGCACGTCAGCGGCAGGAAGAAAAAGTTTGGTGGTCATGTGGCCACCTGGACAGCCTGGTTCCCGAATCCCGGGCGCAGTTGACTGTCGGAAATCAGGGGCAGTGCCAGGGAGCTCTGGAACAGTCTCCATATATGCAAGACCAGGGTGGCAAGCTTCGACCGCGGGACTTGTCCGGCACCCATGCGCGCGACTGCAACCCATGGGAGCATCCTGCATCTGTATCAAAATCCCCAATCGCTTCGGACAAGACGCCGATCCCTTTGCCGCTCATCGGAGCAACACCGCAAAGTCACAAATGGTGGCGAAGAACACCAACAGTGACTTCGGAGAGGACAGATAGCCGCTCTCCATGCTGTCCAACCACCTTGTCAAAGTTGCCAACGACGCGAGACGGCGTCGGACACCCCGCTCCTCCCACGCAACTCTTGGTCACCTGCTCCACCAATCCTCCTATCTTGAGGGTTTTGTTTGACTCGTTTCAACTGGAAATTTCTATTCCCTCCACCGCTCTGAATGGATCAGCATTGAGCCGGAGATAGTATCCTTGACGAAAGTCCACCCCAACCCACTTCAATGTCGAACAATTCATCAACTCCCAGACCGGCGATGGGGGACATCCCCAATCCCTTCCCCCCACGGAGCCGCTCCTCGCTCCCGTTCCCTCATCCCGTGTCGCCCCGTGTCAACCCGTGTTCCAGTATGTCGGCTGGCTGACCCACTCTCCTTCGACACGAGTGGGTCGTAGATGTTCGGAACCAGAGCATCTTCACATCCCCCGGCGGATGAGAACCAGGCCTGACACAGGAAGTTGGGAAAATAGGGGGGATGGACTCCCCCACTCGGACAGCTCACCTTTGCCCTCCTAAACTCCTGGAACTCTTCATTTCTATTGTGGCATATTCGACCTCGTCAAGAATAGTTTGAGGGCGCGCAAGCAGCGGATCATCCGATGATCTCGACCCCAAACACAAAAAATGCCAAGGAACGGGCCACAGATCCAAGCGAGCCGCCACACCTTGTCCCAGCCCGCCGGTAACACCAATCGTGAGGCCCTGCTCCCCAGATCTCACGATGGCCTCAAATTTCGCCACCCGGGATCGACCGCACAAAAACCACCCCCTGGCCCCCAGCGAAAAGCTTGGACCACAGCATAATGTTTCCGCTTGCGCTTGTGCCCGCAGCATGCAGCCCTACGCGAGGTGCCGCAAATTTCCCACTTCACGATGTTTCTTGTTTCCCTCCCGTCCCGCTTTCCGCCACGCGTCATCGGCCATGGGTGGCCCCCGCTGCTACGCCAGCCAGGCCAGCCCAGGCCAGTCCGCTCGACGTTAGATTGTCGGGTTCGGCCGGTTCGCCCCGATCAATTGCTCGGGTTCGGGAATTGGATCGAGCCCCAGACAGAATAACGGTCAATGGGGTCGTCCTCCGGGGTAGGTATCGTGACGTGACCCGTAAACCCCAAAATGCTGCCCTGTCCCCTGTCGTGTGGTGTAGAGTTCCAGAAAACGGATTTCCGATCGATTGTGCCCCGTGTGTTTGTCTTTCCCGACATCCACACACAAAAAGTTGCCCAGGACTTGCGCAGCCCGACAAAACATTGTTACCGACCCATAACTAGCTGCTGGCCAACACTTAGTCATGAACGAACCACAATTTGGAACAATGATCATCAATTCCATACAAAGCGTACCATACAGAGCGTACTTTGCCCCCCTCCCTCCCCGCCGATCCCGATAAACTCCAGGCAAAGGAAGGGTATTACTTGTACATACATACCAATGAAACAGGACCGACACAGCGGTCATAGATCCGCGCCCGCTTTCCTTTCTTCCCTTTCCTTGCCGCACCAATTGCTCCCTCTGGAAAAGGGCTGCCCAAAAAGTGTACCGCGGTACCCACCATAACTCCCATCCTCCTCCACCAAGCACCCACACATCACGCCACACACATCTCCTCCCACCTCCCGCCCACCCCGTCGCAGCTCATCCATCAGCAGACATCAACCGCAGAGTGCTCCACTTCAAAAGACCAAGGGAAGATTGCGAGAGCGGCAGTTGCCAATCTAATCATGAAAAGCGAACCCAACCCGCTCCTTCTCCAGCAGCTGGAACAAGCTGGTCACATACGGCGCCAGCACACGGTTCTCCGTGAAGACCTCCCACAAGCGGGGCATGACCGGCCGGAACAGGCGCTCATTCCAGCCACCATCCTCACCGCCCGGACCCTCACCACCACCACCACCACCACCACCACCATTACCACTACCACCATCCGCCCCCGCCTCCTTCACCTTCTTCACCAACTGCTCCTCCGCCACCGTCTTGACCACATTCCGCGCAATGTTGCGCAGGATGAGCGCCGCCGACAGCGGGATGCCGGCGGCCTGGGGCGGGGCGTTGGCGTTGCGCTCGTCGCGCACCGACGCCGTGTCCTCGTAGGTCAGCGTGATGGTCTTTTGGGGGCGCACCACGCGCGCCCGGCTGCTATTGCCGCCGCCGCCGCTGGCAGAGGAAGTGGAGCCGCGTTTGGAGGGGGATCCGTTGACGCTGGCGCCGCTGCCGCTGCCGCTTCCGTGGGAGCTGGATGGGAGCTCGGCTTGTTGTTGCTGTGCGGCGGCGGCGGCGCGGTCGGCTTCTTCGGCTTTGAGGTGGGTTTTGAGGTGGGCCATGAACTGGGTGAGGTGGAGTTGGGTTGGCTTGTGGTATTTGGTGCAGCCGTCCCAGGTGCAGAGGTAGGTCGCTTCGCGGTTTTGGTATTTGCCGTCTTCTCCGGGGGTTTCGTTGAGGTGGTCGGTGAGGATATGCTCCCACATCTTTTCGGTGCTGATGTTCCAGGTTCCGCACTTGATGTGCTGGCCCGGCGCGCGCTGCCATTGGCATTGGAAGTAGCCACGGCCGTCGGTGGTCACGGGGAAGACCCGGGGGCGGATGCCACGCATAATGAACTTCTGCGACTCCCCGTTGGCCTCGCGAATAACCTGCGCGCCGGCGTTCGAATATACCGTGCTGATGTGTCTAATGAACTCGGGCGCATTGATCATGGTACGGCCCATCCTCTTAATAGATTCGAGGAATGACGCATTGTACGCTTGCCAGATGGCAATTTGCGTGATTTGGGCTTCCGGATCCTCCTCGAAGAAGCAGCGAAGCCACGCAAAGCAGCGCTCGGGCTCTTCCATGGCGAGAAGCCGCTCTTGCAGGTCTCTAGGAATCGGGACGACCTGCTCCGCGGCGGGCTCGTAGACAAGGCGCGCCTCGCTGACGACAATATCTCGTTGGTAGCGCTTGGCGCCGTGCGAAAGCAGCCGGACAAGGTGTACCACAAGGTGCTCGACCTTAGTCCCCTCCAGCATCACGTCCAGGTTAGGGACAACGGCCGTGTACTGATACAAAAAGTCCAGACAGGCATCCACAAGCTCGTCGTCGTTGAGCATCAGCCAGTCCATAAGGCATTGTAGGGTAGTAGCCGGGACGTCCCCTAGTTTATTTGTCTCGGTTGGGTGGTTCATGGCGATGCGGCTAATAGCGCGGAGCGCGGTGAGAATGATGCCGCGATCCGACGACCGAAGTTGCATGAGGAGTGTTTGATAAAGCGGGTCCTCGGAGTCGAGGATGAGATAAGGGGTAATTTGTTCCGCAATGTCGAGAGCGGAATGCTTGAGTTCCACGGCCACGTCCATCGCCGGGAGATGGAGCAGGATACAAAGAAGATCCTTCACAGGCGGGTAGTCGGCGATAAACCAGGCGTTCTCGGGCAACATGACCATGTTTCGGATGGTCAAGACAGCCTCAGTGACCAGCATCAGTTGGTCTGTGAATTCGGCTGGTTGAAAATTGTCTTGCACGTCCTTGGGCTTGAGCTGAGCAATCCTCTCGAGGATGTCGGCTGTGCCATTAAGACCGTCAAGCTCACCGATCTCGCCGTCGTCAAAATCGGGGTCGTTGGAAATGGCCCACTCGACTTCATAGAACATGTTCCCGACGCCAAGGGCAAATTCAGTCAAGCCTTCTGCTAGCCCACTGAACTGCGAGAATTTGTACTTATCACCACGCTCGTATGATATCTTGACGAGATGATTCAGCCCAAAGGCCTGCTCTGCTTGGATGCTGGAACGAAGGGCCAAGAGGCACCTTTCGTAAATGTTTGGCCCATCGAGAGTCCCTATTTTAGGTTAGAACGACTAGATACAAAGAGTAGCAGTACATAGTTCCGGATGACTGACCCGGAGGGATAGACGCCCGAACGAGAGCCCCTGGGTTGGGCGTGGGGACCGTCGGCTGCCGCAAGAGCCGCTGTTTCCTTGCGAACAAGTCGGGGTTGCTCGCGGGGGTGTCGACAATACGCAGCGGCACCTGGGTCGAGGGCTGCGGTTGGTAGCTTTGCACGAGCGGGTTGCTCATGTCGGGCCCCGGAGGATTGTAAACGACAGAGGGCGCGCCGCGGCCCGGGTGGGAGGGGTTCTGATGCATCGCGATCGGAGCGCCGCCGTGGGATTGCGAATTTTGGTGGGGTTGAGATTGGGGTTGCGTAGTTGCGCCAGACGCGCCAGATTGCTGGCCCGAAGCGTGCCGGGTCTGCCGCGATGAGTTGGTGTCGGGGTGGAATATGACCCTCGGGGCTGGTGCTTCTCTCAGGCCACGCGAGGCCCGGCCGGAGGCGGGGGTTTCTTCGGCGCGCCGTTCCCTACTCGGGGTGCCATCTTCAGTCGACCCTTCTCTATCTGTCTTCGCTCGAGCCTGGAATGTCTCCAGTGTGCGAGTGAGCAGAGACCCTCCCTTGGCTGTAGTAAACTCGAGGATCTCAGGCGGGGGGGGCTCCTTGTTGTGGACGGTTTTGATTTCATATGCGGCCAGGTTCTTGTAAAAGATTTGTTTCAGAGTATAGGCATCTGCTGGGGCATTATGCCGCATCAGACCCAGGCCCTCGCACATTTTCCGCCACATGAGCTTCTCGTCGGACACCTTGTCGTAACCGCCATGCTCGATGATGTAGTTGAAGAGCTTGAGTAGGTCGACTGTGAAGTTGCCCATCTTCGGCTCCGGGTCAAAATTCGTCCCGCGCTTCTCATGGAAGACGCGCAATTCTTCGATGAACTTCTCATACTCCGGGGTTCGATCGACCGAGTGCTCGACTGTCGCCTTGGTGGGTGCCATTTTGGCGCATTGAGCGCAGCACGGCGCTGGGGATGTTTTGGCTAAACCGTGAAACCAAGAATGCAGAAAGATGGCGTGAGGCCGGGTTCGCGGTGTTTCCTCGCAAGACGCGCCGGGATGAAATGGACCGAGGGTGCACCGGTTGCGAATTGGCGATGCGACGCGAAACTGCGATTGGCGTTTGCGGGAGGTTTTTGGCTCCGATCTGCTGGCGAGTGTTAAGCTTGTGGGCCTTGCAGCCTAGCGTGGTGCACGGACCACTTTCGTGAGCGATGGGGAACCTGGGCTTGACCAACCTCCATGTCAACCCAGCAACCCCCTAGACGGCTCCCTTGTTAAGTTTTTAAGCTGTGATGAGCATTCCTTGCACCTCATACCAAAGTTTAGTTTATTGAAGGGCAACATAGGGCTTGACACCAATTTTGATGACCTTACTACTTTAGACACCATATATTGAGGCTCCAAGGCTGAATATCCAACAACCAGCTCAATACTCTACTCTTCTCCAAGAACCGGGTCTGTGAGCGAGTCTAGTTTTCTCTTTGAAGTGACATAGGTAACTCGATGATCGAATCACACAATCAAAAGTTTTCGTTTCTCTGGCTGCAAATATTATGGTTGCAATACAAGGATGGGTATTAGGGAGGTGGTTCTGGGCGGTTCCTTCCCAAAACACGAATATTGGTCACTTTGGCACTTGCACTTGTGACCATGCTTGACATTCTTGTTATTCTTGTTTTACCTATGATCATTAGCAATTTAACGCCCAACAACCTGATCAAGTCGTCCCCACTGCGCGTCGGTGGCCGGGAAAGTCTGTGACAATGCCCCTCCCCCGGTCACAGAACACCTCAACTACGCGGCGACCAATCCTGAGGTTCGACTTGACAAGCATCAGCATTGATGGAAAACCAAACGCATACAAGAAGCCACAGCTAGTACTCAAGCCGCAGCTCGAGCTTGCCCCCCGCAAGCCCTACACTGGATCACGGCCACGGGTGCCGGTTTGGCGTTACTTTTTGATGGTACATGTGAAAGACAAAGCCGATGAACTAGTTCGTTGCCAGTTTTGCCAGTTTTGTTTCGGGACCTAGGAATATGCTGAAACCACCCGATAGGTGAAGCTGGATCTGGACGCATTCAAACCGTCTCCAGCGGATGGGGATGCAGCTGTTCACTATTCCATCGCTTGTTGTTTCTCAAAACACTCCCTTCTCTTCCGGTACCCAAAAAACAAAGAGAATGTGAGTACGGTTATCTATTGAAACCTTAGAGGGACCACCACCAGCTCATCCGGCATGTTAGGTGTCCGCAACGCTTGGTATCATTGTACAAAACGCCGCGGATTTTGAGACGATCCTACAAGAACTTAACAATCTAGGTATCCGCATGGAAAAAGAGGAAGGTAGCCAAGGGCATGGGTTAATGTCTGGGCCAGCTATCTTCGGATCATGGGCACCGCTGGGCCAGACCCTGGGACCAATATACGGACAATCCGGCCACCTAGGAACGTTTGAGAGCACAGGTCCTCGTTTGACTACCAGGACAACCTCACAAACCCAATATCCATCGTATCCGGAAAGACATCTCTATGGGTACCTTCAACGACCTCCTAGCCAGCCATCAGGGCCGCCCGCAGACCTCCAAACGGGCCCGCGCCCTTGGTCACCGGCGTCTGTACCATCCCGGCCTGCGACAACACTCGGTGTACCTGGAATTCTGGGCGAGGGCATCTACAAACTCAGCAAGGTTGGGCCTGCTTTTGCCAGCGGGCCGAGGGGAAGACGGACTACCACACCCCTCGAGCGCCACGGCCATGGGATGTACACAGTCTCTAAGCACTTTGACAAGACTCTCAGCAAAGCGGATATTCTCCATGCAACAAGGGGAAGGTATTTGGGGCGAGGATTGTCTTCGAGCTTTCCAGACGAGTTGTCCCCGTACCAGGCCCGATCACCCAGTCTGGGTGACCCGAGGACCGAAGATCAGGGTAAACCCAGTCAGGCAGAACAAATGTGGCAAAGTCCGGGTAGGATGTCGAGTGTTCTAAACCGTGTTCCGGTCAATGCCCAACACCGGCCAGGACCCAGACGACTACGAACGACGGATCACGCTCTAGGCACAAACCCGTCTACCAGTTTCAACGGCAACCAAGAAAGCCCCCTTCTCTTCAATGTCACTGAGGAGAAAACCAGACATTGGTATTCTCAACCAGAGCCGTCATCGAAAGGTACTGGCGATTCCTTCCTCTTCAGTTCAAGTCCGACACTTTTCGAGCGACCAACCGAGGGTGAAACAAAAGATGACTGGCTCATACGGTGCTCGCAGATTCAGCATCAAGGGCTGTGTGAAGCAAGTAAGATATGGAACGAATTCATGGACAGAGCCAAGAAGGAAGTGGCAGCAGCGGAACCATCAAGGGATTTGTCGGATGTGTTGTCGAAATTTGAAGACGAATTTACACGGCGCTGGGAAGAAGTTGTGGCTGCTACGGCGCAAAATATGAGACGCATCTGAGAATCGAGGTAGAAACCATGTTGCTTGGTATCAGCTATGCTTGCGTTTCTCATGATAAAACCGGCATCGAGGTTTATGTTGTGTAAACCCAGCAGAGTTGAATCGTAATGGCGCCCTGGCATCTTCAACGTACCCTTGGACCCCTCCATTTCCTGTTACTCCGCAAAGTAGCGCCAACAACTCTCAACCCGCCCATCAGCACCCACAAGTGCAATCCTTTCTCACCCACCCCCTCCCAAGCTCCTACACTTTACTTTCCCCCTTCCCCTCCGCCCCCGCCTCCTTACCAGCACCACCACCCTCCTCCCCCTCCTCCCTAAACGTCAACGACACACTATTCACACAATGCCGCTCGTCCGTCGGCGTGTCATACCCCTCGCCCTTGAAGACATGCCCGAGGTGGCCCCCGCAGTTGGCGCACACGATCTCGGTGCGCACCATGCCCAGCGAGCGGTCCTCGTGTCGCACCACCGCGCCCGGCACGCTGTCGAAGTAGGCCGGCCACCCGCACCCAGACGCGAACTTGTGCCGCGCCTCGTACAGCGCAGCCCCACACCCCGCGCACCCGTAGGTTCCGCTGCTGGGCGCGTGCTGGTCGTAGATGCCGGTGGAGGGGCGCTCGGTGCCTTTTTCGCGGAGGATGCGGAATTGTTCTGTTTTTTTTTGTTAATGGGGGTTTAGGTGGTTGCTGGGGTTGGGTGCTGTTGGTGTTGTTGTGGGGGTGTTGTGTGAAATGGGGTGCTGGGTAAAAGTTATTTGCTTACCTGGACTCAAGACGGCGCGCCACTCCTCCGGAGTTCGCTGGTCTGGGTATGATGTCATGGTGTTTTTGGAGGATGGGGCCGAGGTTCCGAATAGAGCGCTGAAAAAGGGAATCGTCATGGATTTTAGAGGAATGGTGTTTCTAAGCCGGGGAGTAGTAGCCCGGAAGATAGGGGGTCGAATTGGGTTGGAGAAGGTGAGCAGGATACGGAAGAATCGCGAGCGCATGGAGGGTGAGCTGTGGGTGAGGGAGGGTGCGGAGAAGTTGGGGTTTATATGTTCTGGTTAAGATGGAATCTAGTTGAGGCAATGCATCAAATAGAGCGGAACGAGAAGTGACAAATCATGGGTATTGCGGCTAGTGAGGCGGGGGGTGGATTGAGGAATTGGAGGTTTGGAATCAATGTCCTTAATGCGGTCACAGAGAGTGGCGGAGTTGAGCATACCCGCTAGAATTCTTGCCCAAGGTTTCGATTCGAGTCAACAGCAGCAATTTAATGCCCCGCCATTTGATGGTATTTGACGCTCAGTATCGTGACTGGAATAACAGTATCCACAAAGTACTTCATACTTCTCACACATTTACAATATGTTACATCACACATTCGAGACCTCCGTTGCCTCAGTTCAAGCACGTATATTGAGAACTCTTCCCAAGTACGAAAATGGAGTGCCCAAAAGTTGATTACCTCCTGCCGCCTGATTCCTCAGACTAAAAGCCATCTGTTTCTGCTTCATTGGAGCGGGCTGCACTTACATATACTACTATTCGAGTTATGCACCAAGCACATCTATTTAACTGGGGCTCTGGCTCGGTTAGACAATTCCCCACCGCCACCCCGTTTCGAGTTGCGCTGTTCCGCATCTTTATCTGTGAACCCAACCTCCGTTAACTTCTATTGTCCTGAACTCGAAATCGAGTCCCGAGTACCGCCAGCCTTCCGTCCCATCCATATAGCAACCCACAACACCACCACCAGTCAATCACAAATTCCTCATGTCTCGACGGCCCCCGAATCCCGCTGCGGAGCGGGCAGCGCAAAACCAGGCGACGATCAAGAACCTCCTGAAACTAGAGCCTAACAAAGTTTGCGCCGACTGCAAGCGTAATAAACGTAGGTTTCTCATACGGCACCCCGAGAAGCACACTGACAATCTCCGTACTAGACCCGAGATGGGCGAGTTGGAACCTAGGCGTGTTCGTGTGCATCCGTTGCTCGGGCATTCACCGCGGAATGGGCACTCACATCAGCCGAGTCAAGTCGGTCGACCTAGACGCATGGACCGACGAGCAACTACAGAGCATCCTTAACTGGGGAAATGCGCGCGCAAACAAGTACTGGGAGGCGAAGCTGGCGGCCAACCATGTCCCCTCCGAAGCCAAGATCGAGAACTTTATCCGCACCAAGTACGAGCTGAAGAGATGGGCGATGGAAGGACCGATCCCAGACCCCGCGACACTCGACGCAGATGGCGATGACGACGTACCACTGAGCGTTGTTAAGGAGAAGCAAAACGTGGAACGCCGGGAATCCGTCCGCAAAGCATCCGTCGGCCGGTCAGCAGCCCCTCAAGCCGATCTTATCGGAGGGGAACAGATTTCGGCCCCTGTACCACCGCCGCTGAGGGCCAGTAGTACTGGGCCGACGGCCATGCAAGTGCCTCCAAAATCCGGGCCCGCCCCGCCCAAGGCGACTAGTACAAAGGACTCACTGCTCGGGCTCGATTTCTTGGGTGGGCAGGCAGCCGCGCCGCCGCGGCCAGCCAGCACCACCGGCACACCTAGCAGCGGCCACTCACGTCCGGATCTTAAACAATCTATCCTCTCCCTTTACGCGACCGCCCCGCGGCCCCAACCCCAGCAACCTGCGCAACATGTCTCCCATGCTTCGTCGGGCTCGTTGAGCGGAATATCCTCCCCTACCGGCATGAGCCAGGTGCAGAACCCAGCGGGCGGGCTCCATGACGCCTTTAGCAGTCTAAGCTTTACTAGCGCGCCGTCTCCCAAACCAGCCCAAAACGATGCCTTCTCCGGCCTCGGGTCCTTCGGATCCCCCCGCCCTGCTCCTCAATCGAGTGGCTCCGCCTTCTCGGCGCTCAGTGGCGGCAGTTTTTTCGACTCCAAGCCGGCGGCCGCTTCGCACCAGCCGAAACAGTCAGCTGCTAGCACTTCGGGCTGGGGTTCCGTTGCTTCGCCTGCGGCAGCGCCTAAACCCTCACCAGCGCCGGCTTCCTCTGCACTAGGTGACTTATTTGACTTCTCGGCATCTTCCCCGCCCGCACCAGTCGCCCAGCCTGCGCTCGCCCCGACTACGACGACAACCGCTTCCTCAGTCTTCAACCTGTCCGCCGCACCGCCGAAGCCTAGCCCTCCCGCCACGACATCTACTACGACTTCAAACCCCCTCGGCTCTCTGGACGGAGGCGGCTGGGGGGGTTCGGACGTTTGGGGCGGCAATGCGTGGGCTTCAGTTGAAGCACCCAAGGCTTCTCCAGAGCCGGCAAAGCCGTCTGTAGCTGCGGCATCAAGCGACATGGGATGGGCGTCGCTGGCTAGCCAGCCTATCGTTCCTGGTTCATCGGGAGGGTTTGCGCCCAAGGTGGCGGCAGACGAAGAATTCGGTGGGTGGACTAGCAGCACAACGTCAACTACAAACAATAAACCGGCGGCCGGGTTTGGAGGAGGCGAGGATCTGTTTTCGAATGTGTGGAAGTGAGACCCCATGGTGCTCGTGATAGGGGTGAGGTAGTGGTATTCGAACAAAAGGGTTTCTTGCCCGATTGTTTTGGCCCTCATGTACATGAAGCGCATAGCGAGGACGAAGGAAAACGGGAGGCCGGCTTGAATTGCGTTGCGGAAGACTGGCTTCATGAGCTAGAATACCTAATTTATGGCGTACCATGAAATGTAGATATCGTATTATTCAATGCCATCGAGCGAATCCAGACGATGACAACTCACGCCCAACGCCCTGCTATGCCCAGGTCCGGAACCGGACCAAATCATAATACATGTCCAAATACATCTTCGCGCACCGCGCTGCGCTGCGCAACTGGCCGATCCAGCCCCTCGACGTTTGTTAACACATCAACCCCCACCTATCACCCCTTCGCTACGCTACCTCGTGTGAAGCCAGAAAAAAGCCAAACGACAGTTCAAACGCCCGCCTAGAAAAACAGCCTCCACATATAATACAATACCAACACCACACCGATAATGATCCCCGACAGTTTGAACACCGCCACCTTATTCCCCGACGCCGCCATACGTCCCAGCCGGCTCGCGGAGCCCTTGAGCTGTGTCGTCATGGACGAGAATGTCTCGGTCTATGCGCCACGTTAGCCACTGTTTCTTTCTCTCTTTCTTGCGCCCTTTTCCTTTTTATTTAGGTGGTGGCAGTGAAGGGGGTGGGTGCGGGGGGGGGGGAACACCAGTGTATTACATTACCTGCCCTCGAAACCACAGATACC